>NW_028324384.1:0-12500 GCF_058129835.1 Hydra viridissima | reverse complement strand
ATGTCATTTCAATTAAATCTAACTTTCTGAAATTTTTTAAAATAAAACTTTTTATGCGTTTCAAACAGCAAGGTTTTTTGTGTGACATGTTTACATTCATACGTAAAATTGTTTGCTAAAACTTATTTTAATCAAATTAAATCAACTTTAATCGAATAGCAGCTCTGCGCAATGTCTAGAAACAATATAAAATAAGGTTTGCGAGGTATGTCTAAATAAAAAATTGATTTTAAATTAGAGTTATTTTAAACAAATTATATAGAAAGTTTTATTTTATTCGTTATTAATCGTAAAAAATCGAAAAACCGAATCAGTATCTTTCTCAAACTATCAAAAAAATGAAGAGATGTAAAAACATTAGCTCACACGTAAAGCCTGCAAACTTACCATCTTTACTTCGGCTTATCGGCAGTAATGTTTACAATTAATAGAATGGAATGATTTCAAAGCACTTTGTTAAGGACTTTTTGGTAAAAATTGCGCATTCAATCGTAAAAATCTTGCAAAACAACTACTCCCCCTCCTTTGAAGATTTAGGATGCATCTCAAAAATTTTACTTCTTTATCTACCATTTAACCTTCTTCCACGAGGTTGTTTAAAGGGGAAAAACACGGTGAGCGTTTTCACTAAGCCATCAGTGGAAAAAAATTGTCAGTGGAAATGCGCTGCACAGGAAAGTAGTCAACTGGATTGCTCGCTTACAACCGCTGGACGCTAAAACGCGATGCTTTAAACATACCATACAAGAGAACTGTCACTTATAAACACTTTTGAAAATCCATTTTTCTTATGCTCTGTTGATTCACAAAGCATACGAAAAAAAAAAAGATTCATTTGTTTATTCACAGGATTTAAGAATGAACACAGAGATCACCGCTTTCTTCTTTTCTGGTCCTTCCATGACCACATTTTCAAAACTTTATGGTAAAAGACGAGCATTATAATAAAAAAAAGCTTTTTTTTTTTTTACGGAGTATACTATTGTCCTCGTTTTCTGCTCATAAGAAATCATTCAATGCAATTATGACTTTTGGATATCATTATAAAGTTTTCTAACTTCATTCTGTGATAAAAACAGTAATTTTCAATTATGCTTAACTTTCTCAGTTAACCTGTAATTATTTTTATATAGGAACTACATACACGCTAAAAATAACTTGTCAAATTTCATACCGCATTTCACACAATTGTTTGAGCATTAACTTTGCAACAATAAAGTCAAATTTATTATTCAAATTTAAAAAATCCCGAATTTTTATACCAATAACTGGCTTCTCAATTTGAAATCTCAATTTAGTTTTAGTTGAGAATTTAATCAGCTTTTAATATTTTTTTATTTTTAATAGTTTTTGAGCACTAAAGATGGCTAAATAATTAAAAATCACATAATTATTATAAAAGCAAAATTTGATTTTTAAAACAGAAGTTAAAAAATCTAAGTAAAAAAAAAAAAAAGAAATTAGACAACTACAAATGACTCGCCATCATCTACATCGTAGAGATTAGACAACTACAATCATCTACATCGTAGAAATTAGACAACTACAAATGACTCGCCATCATCTACATTTACATTCGTATACATCTACAATGACTCGTCTTCTCTATGGACTATTTATACAAACAGAAAGCGTTTGTTACCAAGCTATAAAGCCTATGATTGAGATCAAATTTACTTCGGTCAATTTCTTGCAATATAGAATAAATTGTCTAATCTTGGCTCATAGAATAAGTCGAAAATTGGCAGTTTTGACTTAATGATGTAGCATTGTAAAGTTTACAACGCTCTACAAACTGGCAAAATACACTAAGTCGAATGAAACATTATCTTTTCTCTGATTTTAAAAATACATTTAACATTAAGTAATAAAACGGGTATTTTTAAGAAAACTTAATTGATTTCTCTAAACAGGGATTTTTGAGTTAACGTTTTTTACCAGTATACCCACGAAATATAAACAAAAAATAAAACAAGCTTACGAATAAGTTAAAAAGTTTTTTTCCATAAAAACGAAAGTCAGCAATTACATTTTTCAAAAATAGCCTTTTTTTTTCTTCAAAAATACACTCTTTTTTTAAATATATTTTTTTAAAATTTTTATCATTAATAAAGTCTTTTTCTTGTTTTATGTTTCGAAAAAAACATAAAACAAGAAAAATGATATTTTTGCGATGGACTTTCAAATTGTCGAACACAGCCTTACTCTCAATGAGTAAAGATCGTATCATTAAAATAGTTTATATAATGTTGTGTAAACTAGGATGCTTCACCTAAAGAACGGTCCTTTTTTCCTTGATGTTTTTTCTGTCAAAAAAAAAACTCAGTCAAAAAATCAAGAAGGAAAGAAGCCAAAAATTTACTAAAGTAACCCCCTTAAATCATTTAAAACATTTTCATTAAATATTTGATTTCGCATCGAATCGAATATATCAACCAAATAAACCACAGTTAACTTTATTTTCCTGGTTTCTATAGTGCTACTAAGTATTCTTTTTGTTTAGTTGTTCTCCATAATGGCAGACTTTACATCAAAACGATTTCAAACGATTAATAAATGCGCACTTTTGAGACTTTCCGATTCAAATTAAATTACCATAAAAAAAAAAGTAATAAAAATTAAAAAAGAATTTGAAAAGAAGTTACTACCAAACTTACGGTTGCTTTTACTGACTTTTTTACAGAAAATGTTTTGGTCTTGAAAGCCTTCATTTTGAAAAGAGTTTATTTGATATTTTTTTTCTATTCGAAGTTTATGGAAAAAAGTAAATAAATAAAAATAAAAAAAAAAGCAAAAAAGAAAAGCAAAAAACAAAAAAAAAACAAAACCAACTCGGCACATGAGCACGCTTCACGCGGGATGAACTATTTCGTCGTTGCTCGATAAATTAATATTCATTGTAGAAAATTTCATTATGGTCATAAAACCAAACTGAAAAAAAAAAAAAGATATTTGAAAAGCAAAGGTTACAAGATACAAAATTTGCAAAGTTTCCTCAAAAGTTTGAAAAGAGATTTTATTTCACTTCCTCGATTTATCAAATTAAAAACCATGGGAAGTCAAAGATGCTAAAAATTACAAATTACAAAAAAAAAAATCATAGCTCTAAAAATAAACCAGAACTAATTATTGCGGTTTTGTTAAACTATATCACTTTGTTAAACTATGTCGTTTTTTCCTTGACCGTTTTTGGTAGTAAACCGCTTGTTTTAGTTGCTATTATTTTGAAAAACCTCACACCAAAATAAAGAGAAATAAAACGTTGATTGGTCAGTAAGTCAATTAAAAAACGTCATTATGATGCTAAGCATAAAAAAAAAACATTCCCTAAAGTTTTAAAGTGTTACCTGTTCGTGTAAAAAATATTTAAAATATATCAAGGATGGAAACAGCGGTGAACGCTGAAAAAATGGAAAGTTCCTTAGGTAAAAACACAACAAAAGATAATGCTGTTGCAGAGCAAGGATTTCCAGTCAGTGAACCAACAACAATCAAAGAAGACACAAAAGTGGATAAGAAAGAAGACACGAAAGGAGATACGAAAGAAGATACGAAAGAAGATACGAAAGAAGATACGAAAGAAGATACGAAAGAAGATACGAAAGAAGATACGTCTGAAGAGAAAAAAGTACACAAAGTTATCTTGCACCAGTTTCCACGATTAAAAAATATTCCAAGTTTATCACCATTTTGTTTGAAGCTTGAAACGTTTGTCCGGATGCACAAAATCCCTTACGAAAACCATTTCGGTTATAAAGCTGGCAAAAAGGGAAAAGTTCCGTGGATCGAGTACAAGGAAGAAAAGAAAGCCGATTCCAATTTCATTATTGACTTTCTGAATCACAATTTTGAGCTAAACATGGATGCGAATCTCTCCGATTTCCAAAAAGCGTTAGGAAGAGTAATAAAAGTTACCATTGAGGAGAACTTTTATTGGACGATGCTTTACGATCAATACGTTGTAAATTTTTCTGAGTTTCGTGCTGCTTGTGCCCCCGCTGGTTTAGGTTATTCAATTGCGATGAAGATGAATCAACGCAAAAGAGAAGCCAGCCTCGATGCTCACGGAATGGGTCGACACTCAAAAGAGGAAGTTTATGATATTGGACAACAGGATATCAAAGCGATATCAACTTTGCTGGGAGAAAAGGACTTTATTCTAGGAGATACTTCGTCGTCTTACGATTGCACAGTTTTTGGATTTATTGCGATGATTTTATTTTCTGGTTTGGATTCACCTTTTGTTAAATATATCCAAGAAAATGCCAATAACTTGATAAAGTATTGCGACAGAATGAAATCCGCTTACTGGCCTGATTGGAATGAAATAGTTTTGCAAGAAAAGACTGATTCTAGGAAAGTATTCAGTATTCGGAAAAAGACTGTCAAATCGAGAGAAATTGGAGAAGGGAGCGAAACAACTCGGTTGACAGGATTTTCAAAAGATGAAAGCGAAATTGTCTCCCCAGAAGTTTCTAAATTACAAGAAACCCCCGTGATAAGCGAAGTTGAAAATAATACAGAGACCAACCAAGTGAAAGCATAACCGCGTGATGCTCTTCACTTTTACATATATAAAAATACTTATAAAATTCGCTTAGTTTCTCATTATTGCCCCCGTTCTTTTTTTGGGGAGCAGGTTCTTTTTTAAATAAAATTCTATTTCTATTGTTATTATATTGTCTTTAAGATTAATTTACTTTTTTTAAAACAAATATATTATAAATAATTTATAAATTTCTTTCGTTTTTTACTTTGCTTTTAAGTAAAAATTCATTTCAGATTATTGCGTAGCATTTTGCATAAAAAAAGTCACATAAAAACGTCTGGTTTCTCTTATCACAAATAAAAAATCTTAAAAGTGTATAGAATTTCTCCGCTATTTGATATTTTTCAGAAATTCTTTTTTAGTTTATAAGATTATAAAAAACTTTAGTTTCAAGCAAGTGTGATCAGAATTTAAATGCACCAGAGATCTTGTGGAAACTGTATGTTTGTAATTTAATTTACCCAATAAGAAGGTACTCTCCTCATTTTGAATATTCTAGAAGAATTCGTCTTAAAACTTTTTTAAGAGTTAAAGGGATAAATTACCAGAAAAATAAATTTGAAAATAAAGAGAATAAAATTGGGAATGTTTTGATTCATTGTGGGTTTTTTTTTTTAAAGTTTTGCGGTATTTTGCATTCGTTCTGTTGACCAAAAATGTTCTACGTCGATTTTCAGGACGTCATTAGTAGCTTTTAGCGGTAGTTTTACTCATAGCTGATTGTTATCTATTATAAATTCGAATTATTTTTTCATAGCTCATTGTTATCTATCATAAATTCGTCATTTTGCTTAGGAACGTTGAAAACATAGGATAAGAGTTACACGGTTTTCTCTGCCTTAAACTATAAAAGTGATAGGAAATCACAGAGTCCTTTTCTACGTACTGAAAGCATTGTTGCGTCATCTGCAAGTGATACAATTAAGACGTTTGAAATAAGCAAAATCAATAACACTTTGTTCTCTCGAAATAGAAAGAGTTTCACGTCATTTGTTTTGTTAGATAGTATGCAGTAAAGGACTTGAACCGCAGAAAACATTTGCGAATGTTTTTATTTCAAAAAATAAAATTGTCTGTTTCTGTTTCAAACCGTTAGATCATTCGGCGTTTTATGATTTTTCTTTTAAGTTTCTGTTAAACCAATTGAGAATAGTTCGATTTATCGAATATTTGATTTTAGCAAAAGTTTTTTTAATGACGACGTATTGAGAATGTTTTAGCAGATTAAAACTTCAGTTCGTCTGAAAAAAATTCCGGTTGAGTAACAGATAAATTAATACCATTACACTACTATGAAATAAATTTCGGCGCTACTGTAGTCCCCCCCCCCCCCCTCTTTCAGAAAAATATAAAACATAGACCTGAAAATCAACGGAAAGTGCTCTAATTCGAAGGCAAAGTTTTAAAAAATCCCACTAAAAACCCTAATATTCGCTATTTTTCAAGATTCAATTTCAAAACGCTTTGAATGTTAACAAAATTAATTACCGTTACTTTGCGCAATAAATAGACCTGGTTTCTATCAGCATTATTATTATCGGCATTTTAAAATGTTATATGAAATTAAATCAATTGAAAATTTCAAAGAAAGGTCGAATATAGAACGTGAGAATGTAGACAAATCGGTTAATAATTATCGTATCGTACGATGGTTAAGACGTCGTAAGGGTTGTATTTTTAAAACTTTAACTTTGAAAAACCTTTAGGCATTAAATTTCGAAAGTTCTTCTATTAGGAAATATTTAACCAATAAAATTTGTTATTTTTAAAAAATTTATTTTAAACTGTTAACTTCTTCTTTGAAAGTTTTTTTTTTTTTACATTTTCATATAACCCCCGTTTTAATATATATACATATTAAACACGCAAATTCCGACGTAAAATTATCACTTTCAAAAAGCGATTAAGTATTAAGCTATGTGGCTCTTCGAAGACCAATAATAAACGAATTTGATTCCCTTTCCCTAACAGAAATTGGAGCAAGATTTAAGTATAACTTAGAAGGTACTATTCGCTGGTGCAGAACTCATGGTCTACTGGCCGAAAGCATGAACTGTAATGTATGTGGCATGAAAGCAGTAATTGTAGTGTATTTGGTATGAGAGCAAAAAATTGTAGTGTAAATTTAAATCAATGATGGTTTCAACTAATCGCGAGATGATAGGAGATTACTCATCGGAATTTATGTGGGCACAAAGATTCAACGAACATCGTGTTTTTTCATTTTTGGGACCAAGTTGCAACAACATCCTGTGTGATCAGCAAGATGCTTAATGTGTGCATAAACAACATTACTTGCATTCATAATTTATACTCTGGTAAACCAAAAAACGGCTATTTTCTTAGCCACAAATTTGTTTAAAACATTTTTTCAAAGAACTTAGGCTAGGGAAGGGAGTAGTTAAACAGTTTTTAATATTTACCACTCGTAATACCTGCTGGCAGTTTCTAGGTTAGTTAAAAAAAATAGTTAAAATCAGTTTTAAGTTAGGCATTTAGCCTACAAATCCATCGTTGTTAATACGTACCTATATAACATAAATCATGATTAAATTTTGATTGGAATAACCGCTGGTTTAATTACCCCAGGGTTTAACTTGCGCAAATTGAGCAAAATGAACGTACTTAAACGACTTTTCAACGTAAAAACCATGTAGTCCATGTCCGGTTAAAACGTTTTTAGCTTTTTATTCTTAAAATGGCGAATACAAGGTTTTTTTTAAAACTTTGACTTCGAATTAGACCCACTGATCTCTATAATAACTGGATAGCGCATCTCTAATATCAAAATTGACGCCAAAATCGCCATATTGGAAAGCCTCAGAACGCTGAAAACTGATACTGTGTATTTGAAGCGATTAGTCGAAAAACAAAACTTAAAGCTTACGGGATTTAAATTTTGGGGGCTTTCCAATATGGCGTCAGATTTTTACTCGTAGAAATGGAACTTGAAAATTTCTTTGTATCAATTAAATTTAAATAAATCATTTCAGAGCACAAATTTTGTTTTTCCGGAATAGGAAAATCCAATTTAAAAATGTGATTGCAGAACAAGCATGATTGCAGAAAGTTGTTAGAGATCGAAAGATTTATGATTTTATTCACAATGTGGCCGACCAAAAGAAGCATTAAAATATTAAAAAAAGATTATTACTGATGTATGCACGGTATGCGAATAAAGCGGAACGTTTCCACTCATTAATATCTCAAAAAATTTTTAATTCGATAAAACATTAAGAAGTTGCAATTTGTTAATGTTGCTGTCACAAGATCTTTAAGTCTGGTCGATATAATTTTGTTTCTATGAGATTGAATATCGCAAAGTGTCTTGAGTTTTTAATAACATTCCTAGAACTGACAAAAGCGTTCCTGAATCGATTAAAAGAACAATGATGCCTTATACAGCCAAAAGAACCAAATACTATTTTTTACCTGATACAATCATATTGCTGATTCCATCGTCATATTCAGTTAAACTTACTGTTAATACTTTGAGAAACCTCTTTTTGTAAACTAAAGAAAGGTATCAACCAAACGTCTTTAATAGATTGAGGGCAGTTAATGATCACATCTGGTGTCAGATATGATCATTAATTGTTCATTTAAAAATTACGACCAATGTATCTTTTTACTATAATTTCATGTAAACCATTTATTGATCGAGAGAAATATAGAAAAAGAATTAAAAAGAAAAAGAAAGTGAATTTAGCTGACTCATAATTGCAAGCCATATCATTTTTAATAGGATTGAAGTCACTTTCTTGATATTAATTATTTTATTTTGTAAAAATTACAAAATTTCTGGTAAACTTCTTTGGTATTTCTAAAATAGAACGTCCTATTTATATACGGGTATCGCGTTCCATACCTGAAATAGCTTTTCTAACATGATGCTTTCTCGTAATAAAAAAAAAATTACATAATTTGAACTAAACAAACGGATTTTTTTAAGGATAATGGCTTATTAAAAACATTTCACGTTTTGACTGGTTCAGATTAGATGACTTTATTTTATTTGATTTCATTGATTTTGATTCACTTTGATTCTCTGTGTGTGTTTTGAATCTTTGCCCTTTTTTAATTCAATTTAGATTTTCATTAAGATATGGAAGTAGAGTTTCTGAGATGACAAAAATGTCCTCATCCATTGCACCCTTGAGCAACAGCCCCATTCCTATACTTTACCCAGTGCCCTAAAACATGAGAAAATCACCATTGCCTCTATTTATTGGTATAAATGCGCTTTCGACAGCAACTTTTCGTTTGTCCAATTATTTCTGCGTTTTGCATATTCCAAGCACGATTTGCATATTCCAAGCACGATTTGCGATTCTGGCAAGAGTTCTCATTTCGTTACAAGTATCATATTAACCGATGCCCAATGATGCTAATTTTGTGTAAGTCTGTTCTTAACAATTTCTCGGATGTTTAGTTTTAAATTTTAATGATCTTCTCTCGCTCTTCAGCTGTAATAAACTTTACTTTTACTTGCTATACTACAACTTTTATAAATTATAGCCTCAATTGCAATTTAAACAAAATAAATTTTTGAATTTAAAGCCCGCAAAAATTTATAAAAAGTTTTGGATTAAATTACGAAATACTGAAAACAGAAAACCACATACCAAGAAACAGAAAACATCAAACACTTAGCGTTTTTTTTTTTGGTTTGATTTTTACACTTAGAGATATTTATCAAGAAGCACTTTAGAAAGATAAGAGTATATAAAGTTCTATTTATTCATCATTATTCATTTCAACATAATCATTTGCTCGCTGTTGCACCGCTTCTATAGTCGTCCGGTTTCCGTATTTTTGCTCGAATTCCAGATAACGTTTAAACATGAACTTAATCTTTTTCGCACTCATTTTCAATGTGGTCACACGCTCAAAAATATTTCTAAACAAATACAAACAAAAAAAAGTCACGAAAGCGTTTAAAAAAAGCATGTTCTCAATACAAATCAAAACAGCAAAATAAAAGAAAATCATACCGAACTTGTTCGTAGTCCCCCAATTTTATAGTCATGTCAATATATATTGACCATAAGTCAGAGCGCTTTGGATAGTTTTTCAAAACACTCTCCAATATAGTAGACCCACGTTGTGGCTCTCCCATTTTATACTCCATGAGTGCAAATTGAACTATAGTAGCAATATCTGAAAACAGAAACAGTCTTTAATAATTAAACCTGACGAACTAAAATCCAGAGATAAAAACTGAATTAAATGAATTTTGTGAATATCTTTTTTTTATAAACAAATTTAGGAAGACAATTTAAAAAAAAAGATATACGTTTCCGTTCATGGAGAGATTTTAAGCTGCGCTGTAAAAGTTTTCGTGCTTCTTCCAATTTTCCGCATTTCATAAGAAAGAAGCCATAATTGATCCAAACACTTTTGCTTCCTTTAAACTTTTTCAAAACAACTTGATACAATTTTTCGGCTTTCTTAAAAAAAAAAAAAAAAAAAAAATTACTATTTAAAAGAATTACTTTTTAAATTTCTACAAATAATTTTTGACTAGAATTATTCGTTGATAAAAATGCCATTGAAATCATTTTACCGCTATTTTGTTATTCTTCGCAAAAATGTCCAGCGTTTTTAAGTAAATTTTCTTAGGATCGTTGGCTTGGACTGCTTCTTGTAAAACTTTGTCCAACGATTCATCTGTGCCATACATACTCTCTAAGTTTAGAAGTGCAACCCATACATTTAACTTCTCTTGCTCTTCCCTTTTAAAAAAAAAAGCAACTTCGCACACAAAGAATATGACCACACCCATCATCATTTAACATCACATCTTAAAAGAACCCGTCTCAAATAATTAAAACCCTAACCCTTCCACGCATCATTTAAGTTAAAACTACCCCCCCCCCCCCCTTCAGATAAAAACTTTTTACTTAGAGTATTACCATCTTATTCCCAATGATATATTATATATAATAGATGTCTAACTTGCGGGATTTTATTGGACAAAAAGTGAAGCCGCTTTTTTTGTTTACAAATTGAATCCGCCATTTGTAATAAGGGCAAAAACTATATCCGACGTGCGAAATAAAAGTTAAAAATGAACGTTTTTGCCCGAATTAGAAATGGCTCCCACGGCTTCACATTTCGGATCGAAGTTAGACATCTAGTATATATAATATATCATTGCTTATTCCTAATTTAAAATGAACACAACTTTAAGTTGTGGAAATTTAAAAATTTCACCTAAATGATATTGTTTGCAATGCTTTTCGAGCAACCTGTCTCGCCTTTTCAATTTCCACAGAATGTAAATGAAAAGCCATATATTGAATCCAAATTATTGAACTGTTTGGCGAACCAAGACATAATCGCTCAAAATCCTCAGCACTATCAACATGACGATCTGTATCAAGTAACGCCAGCTCAGCCTATCGAAAAAATACAAAATCTTATGAAAAATATTCATATTAAAGAAAAACAAAATCTTTAAAAAAAAAAAAAAAAAAAGATAAAAATGATACCTTGTGAAGAAATTCTTCTTCGGCTTTTTTTGCTGCTTTCTTTTGTCGTTTTGTCTTTTTTGTTTCAACCTGAAATTAGGTGGCTTTTTGTTAAAATTTTTGTTAATAAAAACTAAGATATCTAACAATTCTTAAGCCACTCAATCGATAACTACGTCATAAAATACCATAAGGAGTTTAAAGTTTTATTTGAGCCTTAATTTTAGTTTCGAGTAAAAAGAAAAAAAAAAAAAAAAAAAAAAAAAAAAAAAATGTTTATCAGAGAATCTTCGGCTAATTTTTATGATAACTGTTTTGAATACGCGATTTCAAAGTCTTGCTCTATATACTTCTAACAGCCAATTAAAAAAGTGAACCACGATGAAATCATACGGCACAAAAACAAAAAATGTATTGCAGTTTTCAAAATTTTCACAGGAATTCACATTGGTGCAAGAGGATCTACGCTAATCTTAATGTGAGTGGCTTATACAGTGAAACCACCCACAGAAACATTGTCCGGAAAATAATATCATAACTACAATTTTTTGTGAAAGCATTTTCGTCTAATTTAAAAGGAGAATGATCTTGTTAAAAGCCCTAATCCGTTTATCCCACTCTCTATTAAGAAATAATGATGTTAATGAGCCATCAATGACTTATCTATATCAATATCTTCAGTTGTTTTTTTTTTTTCATTTCTTATGATATTTCTACAATGCTTCAACTTAAAGATATCATTCAAAAATCTCTTACAGGAGAATTTGATAAATAATCAACAGAAATTCAAAAAGATACTTTAAAAAACTAATAGATGATCAATTGTTTCATAATTATTGTTGATGAATGATTATCAGATTATTTAAATCAAAACCTTTGCTTTGTTTTCATCTTCAGAGCTGTCTTCTGATTCACTTTCATTCTTTCTTTTCACTTTATCATCATCATTCCAATCAAAAGGAAAATCAATCTAAATTAATTATTTGAGAATACATGGCTATATTAATCTTTTATAATACCAACTTGAGGTATTCATATAACTATTTCAAAACTATGGTAATGAAGACCTAAAACTTAAAAGTAATATTAATAATCTTAGCAATTCAAAAGAATCATTGTTAATGAGACCTGAAATTCATTTGTACCTGTAATGTTTGTTTGGTTAACTCAGTGTCTTTTTCCTACATTAAAAAAAAAACAACAACATAAAGACAACTGAGAGCTCTTTATCTGATATTCTTAAAATCAGGTGCTCGTAATTAAACTTACTTAAGTTAAATTTAATTAAAACTAAATTTAATTAAAACAAAATTTAATTAAAAATAATTTTAATTAAAAATAATTTTAATTAAACAAAAAAATATACTTCATTAATATCTTCAACATTTTCAACATCTTCATCTTCAACTTCACTTTCAGAAAATGAGGAATCTTAAAATTTATTCATTTTAATTATACATCAATGAAAAAGGAATCTT
>NW_028324383.1:0-38439 GCF_058129835.1 Hydra viridissima | reverse complement strand
CCACTGAATTGCTTTGATGCCCTTGGCCATTTTTTTGCTCAGCCTGACAGGATACAACAAAATATGGCCAAGGGATCCAAGAGGAGTCGGTGAAAGCCTCCAATTTGGCCACATTTGGCCCCAAATTTCGACGTTTTGTATGGAAACTGAGCCAAAAACGGGGTTTTGTCGCCAAATCCGGTACTTGCCAGCCTCTCTGTTGATTGTCTTTGTCATTTTCGTGCTCAGCCTGATAGGTTACAACAGAAAATGTCCAAAGGCTCCAAGAAATCTCGGTGAAAGGCTCCAATTTGACGAAATAATCACAGAATCGACATTACAAGCAAATTCTAAGCATTTCTGTGCATTTGTCGCAAAATTCGGTACTTACCACTGAATTGCTTGATGCCCTTGGCCATTTTTTTGCTCAGCCTGACAGGATACAACAAAATATGGCCAAGGGATCCAAGAGGAGTCGGTGAAAGCCTCCAATTTGGCCACATTTGGCCCAAATTTCGACGTTTTGTATGGAAACTGAGCCAAAAACGGGGTTTTGTCGCCAAATCCGGTACTTGCCAGCCTCTCTGTTGATTGTCTTTGTCATTTTCGTGCTCAGCCTGATAGGTTACAACAGAAAATGTCCAAAGGCTCCAAGAAATCTCGGTGAAAGGCTCCAATTTGACGAAATAATCACAGAATCGACATTACAAGCAAATTCTAAGCATTTCTGTGCATTTGTCGCAAAATTCGGTACTTACCACTGAATTGCTTGATGCCCTTGGCCATTTTTTTGCTCAGCCTGACAGGATACAACAAAATATGGCCAAGGGATCCAAGAGGAGTCGGTGAAAGCCTCCAATTTGGCCACATTTGGCCCAAATTTCGACGTTTTGTATGGAAACTGAGCCAAAAACGGGGTTTTGTCGCCAAATCCGGTACTTGCCAGCCTCTCTGTTGATTGTCTTTGTCATTTTCGTGCTCAGCCTGATAGGTTACAACAGAAAATGTCCAAAGGCTCCAAGAAATCTCGGTGAAAGGCTCCAATTTGACGAAATAATCACAGAATCGACATTACAAGCAAATTCTAAGCATTTCTGTGCATTTGTCGCAAAATTCGGTACTTACCACTGAATTGCTTGATGCCCTTGGCCATTTTTTTGCTCAGCCTGACAGGATACAACAAAATATGGCCAAGGGATCCAAGAGGAGTCGGTGAAAGCCTCCAATTTGGCCACATTTGGCCCAAATTTCGACGTTTTGTATGGAAACTGAGCCAAAAACGGGGTTTTGTCGCCAAATCCGGTACTTGCCAGCCTCTCTGTTGATTGTCTTTGTCATTTTCGTGCTCAGCCTGATAGGTTACAACAGAAAATGTCCAAAGGCTCCAAGAAATCTCGGTGAAAGGCTCCAATTTGACGAAATAATCACAGAATCGACATTACAAGCAAATTCTAAGCATTTCTGTGCATTTGTCGCAAAATTCGGTACTTACCACTGAATTGCTTGATGCCCTTGGCCATTTTTTTGCTCAGCCTGACAGGATACAACAAAATATGGCCAAGGGATCCAAGAGGAGTCGGTGAAAGCCTCCAATTTGGCCACATTTGGCCCAAATTTCGACGTTTTGTATGGAAACTGAGCCAAAAACGGGGTTTTGTCGCCAAATCCGGTACTTGCCAGCCTCTCTGTTGATTGTCTTTGTCATTTTCGTGCTCAGCCTGATAGGTTACAACAGAAAATGTCCAAAGGCTCCAAGAAATCTCGGTGAAAGGCTCCAATTTGACGAAATAATCACAGAATCGACATTACAAGCAAATTCTAAGCATTTCTGTGCATTTGTCGCAAAATTCGGTACTTACCACTGAATTGCTTGATGCCCTTGGCCATTTTTTTGCTCAGCCTGACAGGATACAACAAAATATGGCCAAGGGATCCAAGAGGAGTCGGTGAAAGCCTCCAATTTGGCCACATTTGGCCCAAATTTCGACGTTTTGTATGGAAACTGAGCCAAAAACGGGGTTTTGTCGCCAAATCCGGTACTTGCCAGCCTCTCTGTTGATTGTCTTTGTCATTTTCGTGCTCAGCCTGATAGGTTACAACAGAAAATGTCCAAAGGCTCCAAGAAATCTCGGTGAAAGGCTCCAATTTGACGAAATAATCACAGAATCGACATTACAAGCAAATTCTAAGCATTTCTGTGCATTTGTCGCAAAATTCGGTACTTACCACTGAATTGCTTGATGCCCTTGGCCATTTTTTTGCTCAGCCTGACAGGATACAACAAAATATGGCCAAGGGATCCAAGAGGAGTCGGTGAAAGCCTCCAATTTGGCCACATTTGGCCCAAATTTCGACGTTTTGTATGGAAACTGAGCCAAAAACGGGGTTTTGTCGCCAAATCCGGTACTTGCCAGCCTCTCTGTTGATTGTCTTTGTCATTTTCGTGCTCAGCCTGATAGGTTACAACAGAAAATGTCCAAAGGCTCCAAGAAATCTCGGTGAAAGGCTCCAATTTGACGAAATAATCACAGAATCGACATTACAAGCAAATTCTAAGCATTTCTGTGCATTTGTCGCAAAATTCGGTACTTACCACTGAATTGCTTGATGCCCTTGGCCATTTTTTTGCTCAGCCTGACAGGATACAACAAAATATGGCCAAGGGATCCAAGAGGAGTCGGTGAAAGCCTCCAATTTGGCCACATTTGGCCCAAATTTCGACGTTTTGTATGGAAACTGAGCCAAAAACGGGGTTTTGTCGCCAAATCCGGTACTTGCCAGCCTCTCTGTTGATTGTCTTTGTCATTTTCGTGCTCAGCCTGATAGGTTACAACAGAAAATGTCCAAAGGCTCCAAGAAATCTCGGTGAAAGGCTCCAATTTGACGAAATAATCACAGAATCGACATTACAAGCAAATTCTAAGCATTTCTGTGCATTTGTCGCAAAATTCGGTACTTACCACTGAATTGCTTGATGCCCTTGGCCATTTTTTTGCTCAGCCTGACAGGATACAACAAAATATGGCCAAGGGATCCAAGAGGAGTCGGTGAAAGCCTCCAATTTGGCCACATTTGGCCCAAATTTCGACGTTTTGTATGGAAACTGAGCCAAAAACGGGGTTTTGTCGCCAAATCCGGTACTTGCCAGCCTCTCTGTTGATTGTCTTTGTCATTTTCGTGCTCAGCCTGATAGGTTACAACAGAAAATGTCCAAAGGCTCCAAGAAATCTCGGTGAAAGGCTCCAATTTGACGAAATAATCACAGAATCGACATTACAAGCAAATTCTAAGCATTTCTGTGCATTTGTCGCAAAATTCGGTACTTACCACTGAATTGCTTGATGCCCTTGGCCATTTTTTTGCTCAGCCTGACAGGATACAACAAAATATGGCCAAGGGATCCAAGAGGAGTCGGTGAAAGCCTCCAATTTGGCCACATTTGGCCCAAATTTCGACGTTTTGTATGGAAACTGAGCCAAAAACGGGGTTTTGTCGCCAAATCCGGTACTTGCCAGCCTCTCTGTTGATTGTCTTTGTCATTTTCGTGCTCAGCCTGATAGGTTACAACAGAAAATGTCCAAAGGCTCCAAGAAATCTCGGTGAAAGGCTCCAATTTGACGAAATAATCACAGAATCGACATTACAAGCAAATTCTAAGCATTTCTGTGCATTTGTCGCAAAATTCGGTACTTACCACTGAATTGCTTGATGCCCTTGGCCATTTTTTTGCTCAGCCTGACAGGATACAACAAAATATGGCCAAGGGATCCAAGAGGAGTCGGTGAAAGCCTCCAATTTGGCCACATTTGGCCCAAATTTCGACGTTTTGTATGGAAACTGAGCCAAAAACGGGGTTTTGTCGCCAAATCCGGTACTTGCCAGCCTCTCTGTTGATTGTCTTTGTCATTTTCGTGCTCAGCCTGATAGGTTACAACAGAAAATGTCCAAAGGCTCCAAGAAATCTCGGTGAAAGGCTCCAATTTGACGAAATAATCACAGAATCGACATTACAAGCAAATTCTAAGCATTTCTGTGCATTTGTCGCAAAATTCGGTACTTACCACTGAATTGCTTGATGCCCTTGGCCATTTTTTTGCTCAGCCTGACAGGATACAACAAAATATGGCCAAGGGATCCAAGAGGAGTCGGTGAAAGCCTCCAATTTGGCCACATTTGGCCCAAATTTCGACGTTTTGTATGGAAACTGAGCCAAAAACGGGGTTTTGTCGCCAAATCCGGTACTTGCCAGCCTCTCTGTTGATTGTCTTTGTCATTTTCGTGCTCAGCCTGATAGGTTACAACAGAAAATGTCCAAAGGCTCCAAGAAATCTCGGTGAAAGGCTCCAATTTGACGAAATAATCACAGAATCGACATTACAAGCAAATTCTAAGCATTTCTGTGCATTTGTCGCAAAATTCGGTACTTACCACTGAATTGCTTGATGCCCTTGGCCATTTTTTTGCTCAGCCTGACAGGATACAACAAAATATGGCCAAGGGATCCAAGAGGAGTCGGTGAAAGCCTCCAATTTGGCCACATTTGGCCCAAATTTCGACGTTTTGTATGGAAACTGAGCCAAAAACGGGGTTTTGTCGCCAAATCCGGTACTTGCCAGCCTCTCTGTTGATTGTCTTTGTCATTTTCGTGCTCAGCCTGATAGGTTACAACAGAAAATGTCCAAAGGCTCCAAGAAATCTCGGTGAAAGGCTCCAATTTGACGAAATAATCACAGAATCGACATTACAAGCAAATTCTAAGCATTTCTGTGCATTTGTCGCAAAATTCGGTACTTACCACTGAATTGCTTGATGCCCTTGGCCATTTTTTTGCTCAGCCTGACAGGATACAACAAAATATGGCCAAGGGATCCAAGAGGAGTCGGTGAAAGCCTCCAATTTGGCCACATTTGGCCCAAATTTCGACGTTTTGTATGGAAACTGAGCCAAAAACGGGGTTTTGTCGCCAAATCCGGTACTTGCCAGCCTCTCTGTTGATTGTCTTTGTCATTTTCGTGCTCAGCCTGATAGGTTACAACAGAAAATGTCCAAAGGCTCCAAGAAATCTCGGTGAAAGGCTCCAATTTGACGAAATAATCACAGAATCGACATTACAAGCAAATTCTAAGCATTTCTGTGCATTTGTCGCAAAATTCGGTACTTACCACTGAATTGCTTGATGCCCTTGGCCATTTTTTTGCTCAGCCTGACAGGATACAACAAAATATGGCCAAGGGATCCAAGAGGAGTCGGTGAAAGCCTCCAATTTGGCCACATTTGGCCCAAATTTCGACGTTTTGTATGGAAACTGAGCCAAAAACGGGGTTTTGTCGCCAAATCCGGTACTTGCCAGCCTCTCTGTTGATTGTCTTTGTCATTTTCGTGCTCAGCCTGATAGGTTACAACAGAAAATGTCCAAAGGCTCCAAGAAATCTCGGTGAAAGGCTCCAATTTGACGAAATAATCACAGAATCGACATTACAAGCAAATTCTAAGCATTTCTGTGCATTTGTCGCAAAATTCGGTACTTACCACTGAATTGCTTGATGCCCTTGGCCATTTTTTTGCTCAGCCTGACAGGATACAACAAAATATGGCCAAGGGATCCAAGAGGAGTCGGTGAAAGCCTCCAATTTGGCCACATTTGGCCCAAATTTCGACGTTTTGTATGGAAACTGAGCCAAAAACGGGGTTTTGTCGCCAAATCCGGTACTTGCCAGCCTCTCTGTTGATTGTCTTTGTCATTTTCGTGCTCAGCCTGATAGGTTACAACAGAAAATGTCCAAAGGCTCCAAGAAATCTCGGTGAAAGGCTCCAATTTGACGAAATAATCACAGAATCGACATTACAAGCAAATTCTAAGCATTTCTGTGCATTTGTCGCAAAATTCGGTACTTACCACTGAATTGCTTGATGCCCTTGGCCATTTTTTTGCTCAGCCTGACAGGATACAACAAAATATGGCCAAGGGATCCAAGAGGAGTCGGTGAAAGCCTCCAATTTGGCCACATTTGGCCCAAATTTCGACGTTTTGTATGGAAACTGAGCCAAAAACGGGGTTTTGTCGCCAAATCCGGTACTTGCCAGCCTCTCTGTTGATTGTCTTTGTCATTTTCGTGCTCAGCCTGATAGGTTACAACAGAAAATGTCCAAAGGCTCCAAGAAATCTCGGTGAAAGGCTCCAATTTGACGAAATAATCACAGAATCGACATTACAAGCAAATTCTAAGCATTTCTGTGCATTTGTCGCAAAATTCGGTACTTACCACTGAATTGCTTGATGCCCTTGGCCATTTTTTTGCTCAGCCTGACAGGATACAACAAAATATGGCCAAGGGATCCAAGAGGAGTCGGTGAAAGCCTCCAATTTGGCCACATTTGGCCCAAATTTCGACGTTTTGTATGGAAACTGAGCCAAAAACGGGGTTTTGTCGCCAAATCCGGTACTTGCCAGCCTCTCTGTTGATTGTCTTTGTCATTTTCGTGCTCAGCCTGATAGGTTACAACAGAAAATGTCCAAAGGCTCCAAGAAATCTCGGTGAAAGGCTCCAATTTGACGAAATAATCACAGAATCGACATTACAAGCAAATTCTAAGCATTTCTGTGCATTTGTCGCAAAATTCGGTACTTACCACTGAATTGCTTGATGCCCTTGGCCATTTTTTTGCTCAGCCTGACAGGATACAACAAAATATGGCCAAGGGATCCAAGAGGAGTCGGTGAAAGCCTCCAATTTGGCCACATTTGGCCCAAATTTCGACGTTTTGTATGGAAACTGAGCCAAAAACGGGGTTTTGTCGCCAAATCCGGTACTTGCCAGCCTCTCTGTTGATTGTCTTTGTCATTTTCGTGCTCAGCCTGATAGGTTACAACAGAAAATGTCCAAAGGCTCCAAGAAATCTCGGTGAAAGGCTCCAATTTGACGAAATAATCACAGAATCGACATTACAAGCAAATTCTAAGCATTTCTGTGCATTTGTCGCAAAATTCGGTACTTACCACTGAATTGCTTGATGCCCTTGGCCATTTTTTTGCTCAGCCTGACAGGATACAACAAAATATGGCCAAGGGATCCAAGAGGAGTCGGTGAAAGCCTCCAATTTGGCCACATTTGGCCCAAATTTCGACGTTTTGTATGGAAACTGAGCCAAAAACGGGGTTTTGTCGCCAAATCCGGTACTTGCCAGCCTCTCTGTTGATTGTCTTTGTCATTTTCGTGCTCAGCCTGATAGGTTACAACAGAAAATGTCCAAAGGCTCCAAGAAATCTCGGTGAAAGGCTCCAATTTGACGAAATAATCACAGAATCGACATTACAAGCAAATTCTAAGCATTTCTGTGCATTTGTCGCAAAATTCGGTACTTACCACTGAATTGCTTGATGCCCTTGGCCATTTTTTTGCTCAGCCTGACAGGATACAACAAAATATGGCCAAGGGATCCAAGAGGAGTCGGTGAAAGCCTCCAATTTGGCCACATTTGGCCCAAATTTCGACGTTTTGTATGGAAACTGAGCCAAAAACGGGGTTTTGTCGCCAAATCCGGTACTTGCCAGCCTCTCTGTTGATTGTCTTTGTCATTTTCGTGCTCAGCCTGATAGGTTACAACAGAAAATGTCCAAAGGCTCCAAGAAATCTCGGTGAAAGGCTCCAATTTGACGAAATAATCACAGAATCGACATTACAAGCAAATTCTAAGCATTTCTGTGCATTTGTCGCAAAATTCGGTACTTACCACTGAATTGCTTGATGCCCTTGGCCATTTTTTTGCTCAGCCTGACAGGATACAACAAAATATGGCCAAGGGATCCAAGAGGAGTCGGTGAAAGCCTCCAATTTGGCCACATTTGGCCCAAATTTCGACGTTTTGTATGGAAACTGAGCCAAAAACGGGGTTTTGTCGCCAAATCCGGTACTTGCCAGCCTCTCTGTTGATTGTCTTTGTCATTTTCGTGCTCAGCCTGATAGGTTACAACAGAAAATGTCCAAAGGCTCCAAGAAATCTCGGTGAAAGGCTCCAATTTGACGAAATAATCACAGAATCGACATTACAAGCAAATTCTAAGCATTTCTGTGCATTTGTCGCAAAATTCGGTACTTACCACTGAATTGCTTGATGCCCTTGGCCATTTTTTTGCTCAGCCTGACAGGATACAACAAAATATGGCCAAGGGATCCAAGAGGAGTCGGTGAAAGCCTCCAATTTGGCCACATTTGGCCCAAATTTCGACGTTTTGTATGGAAACTGAGCCAAAAACGGGGTTTTGTCGCCAAATCCGGTACTTGCCAGCCTCTCTGTTGATTGTCTTTGTCATTTTCGTGCTCAGCCTGATAGGTTACAACAGAAAATGTCCAAAGGCTCCAAGAAATCTCGGTGAAAGGCTCCAATTTGACGAAATAATCACAGAATCGACATTACAAGCAAATTCTAAGCATTTCTGTGCATTTGTCGCAAAATTCGGTACTTACCACTGAATTGCTTGATGCCCTTGGCCATTTTTTTGCTCAGCCTGACAGGATACAACAAAATATGGCCAAGGGATCCAAGAGGAGTCGGTGAAAGCCTCCAATTTGGCCACATTTGGCCCAAATTTCGACGTTTTGTATGGAAACTGAGCCAAAAACGGGGTTTTGTCGCCAAATCCGGTACTTGCCAGCCTCTCTGTTGATTGTCTTTGTCATTTTCGTGCTCAGCCTGATAGGTTACAACAGAAAATGTCCAAAGGCTCCAAGAAATCTCGGTGAAAGGCTCCAATTTGACGAAATAATCACAGAATCGACATTACAAGCAAATTCTAAGCATTTCTGTGCATTTGTCGCAAAATTCGGTACTTACCACTGAATTGCTTGATGCCCTTGGCCATTTTTTTGCTCAGCCTGACAGGATACAACAAAATATGGCCAAGGGATCCAAGAGGAGTCGGTGAAAGCCTCCAATTTGGCCACATTTGGCCCAAATTTCGACGTTTTGTATGGAAACTGAGCCAAAAACGGGGTTTTGTCGCCAAATCCGGTACTTGCCAGCCTCTCTGTTGATTGTCTTTGTCATTTTCGTGCTCAGCCTGATAGGTTACAACAGAAAATGTCCAAAGGCTCCAAGAAATCTCGGTGAAAGGCTCCAATTTGACGAAATAATCACAGAATCGACATTACAAGCAAATTCTAAGCATTTCTGTGCATTTGTCGCAAAATTCGGTACTTACCACTGAATTGCTTGATGCCCTTGGCCATTTTTTTGCTCAGCCTGACAGGATACAACAAAATATGGCCAAGGGATCCAAGAGGAGTCGGTGAAAGCCTCCAATTTGGCCACATTTGGCCCAAATTTCGACGTTTTGTATGGAAACTGAGCCAAAAACGGGGTTTTGTCGCCAAATCCGGTACTTGCCAGCCTCTCTGTTGATTGTCTTTGTCATTTTCGTGCTCAGCCTGATAGGTTACAACAGAAAATGTCCAAAGGCTCCAAGAAATCTCGGTGAAAGGCTCCAATTTGACGAAATAATCACAGAATCGACATTACAAGCAAATTCTAAGCATTTCTGTGCATTTGTCGCAAAATTCGGTACTTACCACTGAATTGCTTGATGCCCTTGGCCATTTTTTTGCTCAGCCTGACAGGATACAACAAAATATGGCCAAGGGATCCAAGAGGAGTCGGTGAAAGCCTCCAATTTGGCCACATTTGGCCCAAATTTCGACGTTTTGTATGGAAACTGAGCCAAAAACGGGGTTTTGTCGCCAAATCCGGTACTTGCCAGCCTCTCTGTTGATTGTCTTTGTCATTTTCGTGCTCAGCCTGATAGGTTACAACAGAAAATGTCCAAAGGCTCCAAGAAATCTCGGTGAAAGGCTCCAATTTGACGAAATAATCACAGAATCGACATTACAAGCAAATTCTAAGCATTTCTGTGCATTTGTCGCAAAATTCGGTACTTACCACTGAATTGCTTGATGCCCTTGGCCATTTTTTTGCTCAGCCTGACAGGATACAACAAAATATGGCCAAGGGATCCAAGAGGAGTCGGTGAAAGCCTCCAATTTGGCCACATTTGGCCCAAATTTCGACGTTTTGTATGGAAACTGAGCCAAAAACGGGGTTTTGTCGCCAAATCCGGTACTTGCCAGCCTCTCTGTTGATTGTCTTTGTCATTTTCGTGCTCAGCCTGATAGGTTACAACAGAAAATGTCCAAAGGCTCCAAGAAATCTCGGTGAAAGGCTCCAATTTGACGAAATAATCACAGAATCGACATTACAAGCAAATTCTAAGCATTTCTGTGCATTTGTCGCAAAATTCGGTACTTACCACTGAATTGCTTGATGCCCTTGGCCATTTTTTTGCTCAGCCTGACAGGATACAACAAAATATGGCCAAGGGATCCAAGAGGAGTCGGTGAAAGCCTCCAATTTGGCCACATTTGGCCCAAATTTCGACGTTTTGTATGGAAACTGAGCCAAAAACGGGGTTTTGTCGCCAAATCCGGTACTTGCCAGCCTCTCTGTTGATTGTCTTTGTCATTTTCGTGCTCAGCCTGATAGGTTACAACAGAAAATGTCCAAAGGCTCCAAGAAATCTCGGTGAAAGGCTCCAATTTGACGAAATAATCACAGAATCGACATTACAAGCAAATTCTAAGCATTTCTGTGCATTTGTCGCAAAATTCGGTACTTACCACTGAATTGCTTGATGCCCTTGGCCATTTTTTTGCTCAGCCTGACAGGATACAACAAAATATGGCCAAGGGATCCAAGAGGAGTCGGTGAAAGCCTCCAATTTGGCCACATTTGGCCCAAATTTCGACGTTTTGTATGGAAACTGAGCCAAAAACGGGGTTTTGTCGCCAAATCCGGTACTTGCCAGCCTCTCTGTTGATTGTCTTTGTCATTTTCGTGCTCAGCCTGATAGGTTACAACAGAAAATGTCCAAAGGCTCCAAGAAATCTCGGTGAAAGGCTCCAATTTGACGAAATAATCACAGAATCGACATTACAAGCAAATTCTAAGCATTTCTGTGCATTTGTCGCAAAATTCGGTACTTACCACTGAATTGCTTGATGCCCTTGGCCATTTTTTTGCTCAGCCTGACAGGATACAACAAAATATGGCCAAGGGATCCAAGAGGAGTCGGTGAAAGCCTCCAATTTGGCCACATTTGGCCCAAATTTCGACGTTTTGTATGGAAACTGAGCCAAAAACGGGGTTTTGTCGCCAAATCCGGTACTTGCCAGCCTCTCTGTTGATTGTCTTTGTCATTTTCGTGCTCAGCCTGATAGGTTACAACAGAAAATGTCCAAAGGCTCCAAGAAATCTCGGTGAAAGGCTCCAATTTGACGAAATAATCACAGAATCGACATTACAAGCAAATTCTAAGCATTTCTGTGCATTTGTCGCAAAATTCGGTACTTACCACTGAATTGCTTGATGCCCTTGGCCATTTTTTTGCTCAGCCTGACAGGATACAACAAAATATGGCCAAGGGATCCAAGAGGAGTCGGTGAAAGCCTCCAATTTGGCCACATTTGGCCCAAATTTCGACGTTTTGTATGGAAACTGAGCCAAAAACGGGGTTTTGTCGCCAAATCCGGTACTTGCCAGCCTCTCTGTTGATTGTCTTTGTCATTTTCGTGCTCAGCCTGATAGGTTACAACAGAAAATGTCCAAAGGCTCCAAGAAATCTCGGTGAAAGGCTCCAATTTGACGAAATAATCACAGAATCGACATTACAAGCAAATTCTAAGCATTTCTGTGCATTTGTCGCAAAATTCGGTACTTACCACTGAATTGCTTGATGCCCTTGGCCATTTTTTTGCTCAGCCTGACAGGATACAACAAAATATGGCCAAGGGATCCAAGAGGAGTCGGTGAAAGCCTCCAATTTGGCCACATTTGGCCCAAATTTCGACGTTTTGTATGGAAACTGAGCCAAAAACGGGGTTTTGTCGCCAAATCCGGTACTTGCCAGCCTCTCTGTTGATTGTCTTTGTCATTTTCGTGCTCAGCCTGATAGGTTACAACAGAAAATGTCCAAAGGCTCCAAGAAATCTCGGTGAAAGGCTCCAATTTGACGAAATAATCACAGAATCGACATTACAAGCAAATTCTAAGCATTTCTGTGCATTTGTCGCAAAATTCGGTACTTACCACTGAATTGCTTGATGCCCTTGGCCATTTTTTTGCTCAGCCTGACAGGATACAACAAAATATGGCCAAGGGATCCAAGAGGAGTCGGTGAAAGCCTCCAATTTGGCCACATTTGGCCCAAATTTCGACGTTTTGTATGGAAACTGAGCCAAAAACGGGGTTTTGTCGCCAAATCCGGTACTTGCCAGCCTCTCTGTTGATTGTCTTTGTCATTTTCGTGCTCAGCCTGATAGGTTACAACAGAAAATGTCCAAAGGCTCCAAGAAATCTCGGTGAAAGGCTCCAATTTGACGAAATAATCACAGAATCGACATTACAAGCAAATTCTAAGCATTTCTGTGCATTTGTCGCAAAATTCGGTACTTACCACTGAATTGCTTGATGCCCTTGGCCATTTTTTTGCTCAGCCTGACAGGATACAACAAAATATGGCCAAGGGATCCAAGAGGAGTCGGTGAAAGCCTCCAATTTGGCCACATTTGGCCCAAATTTCGACGTTTTGTATGGAAACTGAGCCAAAAACGGGGTTTTGTCGCCAAATCCGGTACTTGCCAGCCTCTCTGTTGATTGTCTTTGTCATTTTCGTGCTCAGCCTGATAGGTTACAACAGAAAATGTCCAAAGGCTCCAAGAAATCTCGGTGAAAGGCTCCAATTTGACGAAATAATCACAGAATCGACATTACAAGCAAATTCTAAGCATTTCTGTGCATTTGTCGCAAAATTCGGTACTTACCACTGAATTGCTTGATGCCCTTGGCCATTTTTTTGCTCAGCCTGACAGGATACAACAAAATATGGCCAAGGGATCCAAGAGGAGTCGGTGAAAGCCTCCAATTTGGCCACATTTGGCCCAAATTTCGACGTTTTGTATGGAAACTGAGCCAAAAACGGGGTTTTGTCGCCAAATCCGGTACTTGCCAGCCTCTCTGTTGATTGTCTTTGTCATTTTCGTGCTCAGCCTGATAGGTTACAACAGAAAATGTCCAAAGGCTCCAAGAAATCTCGGTGAAAGGCTCCAATTTGACGAAATAATCACAGAATCGACATTACAAGCAAATTCTAAGCATTTCTGTGCATTTGTCGCAAAATTCGGTACTTACCACTGAATTGCTTGATGCCCTTGGCCATTTTTTTGCTCAGCCTGACAGGATACAACAAAATATGGCCAAGGGATCCAAGAGGAGTCGGTGAAAGCCTCCAATTTGGCCACATTTGGCCCAAATTTCGACGTTTTGTATGGAAACTGAGCCAAAAACGGGGTTTTGTCGCCAAATCCGGTACTTGCCAGCCTCTCTGTTGATTGTCTTTGTCATTTTCGTGCTCAGCCTGATAGGTTACAACAGAAAATGTCCAAAGGCTCCAAGAAATCTCGGTGAAAGGCTCCAATTTGACGAAATAATCACAGAATCGACATTACAAGCAAATTCTAAGCATTTCTGTGCATTTGTCGCAAAATTCGGTACTTACCACTGAATTGCTTGATGCCCTTGGCCATTTTTTTGCTCAGCCTGACAGGATACAACAAAATATGGCCAAGGGATCCAAGAGGAGTCGGTGAAAGCCTCCAATTTGGCCACATTTGGCCCAAATTTCGACGTTTTGTATGGAAACTGAGCCAAAAACGGGGTTTTGTCGCCAAATCCGGTACTTGCCAGCCTCTCTGTTGATTGTCTTTGTCATTTTCGTGCTCAGCCTGATAGGTTACAACAGAAAATGTCCAAAGGCTCCAAGAAATCTCGGTGAAAGGCTCCAATTTGACGAAATAATCACAGAATCGACATTACAAGCAAATTCTAAGCATTTCTGTGCATTTGTCGCAAAATTCGGTACTTACCACTGAATTGCTTGATGCCCTTGGCCATTTTTTTGCTCAGCCTGACAGGATACAACAAAATATGGCCAAGGGATCCAAGAGGAGTCGGTGAAAGCCTCCAATTTGGCCACATTTGGCCCAAATTTCGACGTTTTGTAT
The DNA here is from genome assembly GCF_058129835.1 of Hydra viridissima. Taxonomy (NCBI): domain Eukaryota; kingdom Metazoa; phylum Cnidaria; class Hydrozoa; order Anthoathecata; family Hydridae; genus Hydra; species Hydra viridissima. The sequence goes on along the minus strand of NW_028324383.1, from coordinate 24,352 downwards.
GGAAACTGAGCCAAAAACGGGGTTTTGTCGCCAAATCCGGTACTTGCCAGCCTCTCTGTTGATTGTCTTTGTCATTTTCGTGCTCAGCCTGATAGGTTACAACAGAAAATGTCCAAAGGCTCCAAGAAATCTCGGTGAAAGGCTCCAATTTGACGAAATAATCACAGAATCGACATTACAAGCAAATTCTAAGCATTTCTGTGCATTTGTCGCAAAATTCGGTACTTACCACTGAATTGCTTGATGCCCTTGGCCATTTTTTTGCTCAGCCTGACAGGATACAACAAAATATGGCCAAGGGATCCAAGAGGAGTCGGTGAAAGCCTCCAATTTGGCCACATTTGGCCCAAATTTCGACGTTTTGTATGGAAACTGAGCCAAAAACGGGGTTTTGTCGCCAAATCCGGTACTTGCCAGCCTCTCTGTTGATTGTCTTTGTCATTTTCGTGCTCAGCCTGATAGGTTACAACAGAAAATGTCCAAAGGCTCCAAGAAATCTCGGTGAAAGGCTCCAATTTGACGAAATAATCACAGAATCGACATTACAAGCAAATTCTAAGCATTTCTGTGCATTTGTCGCAAAATTCGGTACTTACCACTGAATTGCTTGATGCCCTTGGCCATTTTTTTGCTCAGCCTGACAGGATACAACAAAATATGGCCAAGGGATCCAAGAGGAGTCGGTGAAAGCCTCCAATTTGGCCACATTTGGCCCAAATTTCGACGTTTTGTATGGAAACTGAGCCAAAAACGGGGTTTTGTCGCCAAATCCGGTACTTGCCAGCCTCTCTGTTGATTGTCTTTGTCATTTTCGTGCTCAGCCTGATAGGTTACAACAGAAAATGTCCAAAGGCTCCAAGAAATCTCGGTGAAAGGCTCCAATTTGACGAAATAATCACAGAATCGACATTACAAGCAAATTCTAAGCATTTCTGTGCATTTGTCGCAAAATTCGGTACTTACCACTGAATTGCTTGATGCCCTTGGCCATTTTTTTGCTCAGCCTGACAGGATACAACAAAATATGGCCAAGGGATCCAAGAGGAGTCGGTGAAAGCCTCCAATTTGGCCACATTTGGCCCAAATTTCGACGTTTTGTATGGAAACTGAGCCAAAAACGGGGTTTTGTCGCCAAATCCGGTACTTGCCAGCCTCTCTGTTGATTGTCTTTGTCATTTTCGTGCTCAGCCTGATAGGTTACAACAGAAAATGTCCAAAGGCTCCAAGAAATCTCGGTGAAAGGCTCCAATTTGACGAAATAATCACAGAATCGACATTACAAGCAAATTCTAAGCATTTCTGTGCATTTGTCGCAAAATTCGGTACTTACCACTGAATTGCTTGATGCCCTTGGCCATTTTTTTGCTCAGCCTGACAGGATACAACAAAATATGGCCAAGGGATCCAAGAGGAGTCGGTGAAAGCCTCCAATTTGGCCACATTTGGCCCAAATTTCGACGTTTTGTATGGAAACTGAGCCAAAAACGGGGTTTTGTCGCCAAATCCGGTACTTGCCAGCCTCTCTGTTGATTGTCTTTGTCATTTTCGTGCTCAGCCTGATAGGTTACAACAGAAAATGTCCAAAGGCTCCAAGAAATCTCGGTGAAAGGCTCCAATTTGACGAAATAATCACAGAATCGACATTACAAGCAAATTCTAAGCATTTCTGTGCATTTGTCGCAAAATTCGGTACTTACCACTGAATTGCTTGATGCCCTTGGCCATTTTTTTGCTCAGCCTGACAGGATACAACAAAATATGGCCAAGGGATCCAAGAGGAGTCGGTGAAAGCCTCCAATTTGGCCACATTTGGCCCAAATTTCGACGTTTTGTATGGAAACTGAGCCAAAAACGGGGTTTTGTCGCCAAATCCGGTACTTGCCAGCCTCTCTGTTGATTGTCTTTGTCATTTTCGTGCTCAGCCTGATAGGTTACAACAGAAAATGTCCAAAGGCTCCAAGAAATCTCGGTGAAAGGCTCCAATTTGACGAAATAATCACAGAATCGACATTACAAGCAAATTCTAAGCATTTCTGTGCATTTGTCGCAAAATTCGGTACTTACCACTGAATTGCTTGATGCCCTTGGCCATTTTTTTGCTCAGCCTGACAGGATACAACAAAATATGGCCAAGGGATCCAAGAGGAGTCGGTGAAAGCCTCCAATTTGGCCACATTTGGCCCAAATTTCGACGTTTTGTATGGAAACTGAGCCAAAAACGGGGTTTTGTCGCCAAATCCGGTACTTGCCAGCCTCTCTGTTGATTGTCTTTGTCATTTTCGTGCTCAGCCTGATAGGTTACAACAGAAAATGTCCAAAGGCTCCAAGAAATCTCGGTGAAAGGCTCCAATTTGACGAAATAATCACAGAATCGACATTACAAGCAAATTCTAAGCATTTCTGTGCATTTGTCGCAAAATTCGGTACTTACCACTGAATTGCTTGATGCCCTTGGCCATTTTTTTGCTCAGCCTGACAGGATACAACAAAATATGGCCAAGGGATCCAAGAGGAGTCGGTGAAAGCCTCCAATTTGGCCACATTTGGCCCAAATTTCGACGTTTTGTATGGAAACTGAGCCAAAAACGGGGTTTTGTCGCCAAATCCGGTACTTGCCAGCCTCTCTGTTGATTGTCTTTGTCATTTTCGTGCTCAGCCTGATAGGTTACAACAGAAAATGTCCAAAGGCTCCAAGAAATCTCGGTGAAAGGCTCCAATTTGACGAAATAATCACAGAATCGACATTACAAGCAAATTCTAAGCATTTCTGTGCATTTGTCGCAAAATTCGGTACTTACCACTGAATTGCTTGATGCCCTTGGCCATTTTTTTGCTCAGCCTGACAGGATACAACAAAATATGGCCAAGGGATCCAAGAGGAGTCGGTGAAAGCCTCCAATTTGGCCACATTTGGCCCAAATTTCGACGTTTTGTATGGAAACTGAGCCAAAAACGGGGTTTTGTCGCCAAATCCGGTACTTGCCAGCCTCTCTGTTGATTGTCTTTGTCATTTTCGTGCTCAGCCTGATAGGTTACAACAGAAAATGTCCAAAGGCTCCAAGAAATCTCGGTGAAAGGCTCCAATTTGACGAAATAATCACAGAATCGACATTACAAGCAAATTCTAAGCATTTCTGTGCATTTGTCGCAAAATTCGGTACTTACCACTGAATTGCTTGATGCCCTTGGCCATTTTTTTGCTCAGCCTGACAGGATACAACAAAATATGGCCAAGGGATCCAAGAGGAGTCGGTGAAAGCCTCCAATTTGGCCACATTTGGCCCAAATTTCGACGTTTTGTATGGAAACTGAGCCAAAAACGGGGTTTTGTCGCCAAATCCGGTACTTGCCAGCCTCTCTGTTGATTGTCTTTGTCATTTTCGTGCTCAGCCTGATAGGTTACAACAGAAAATGTCCAAAGGCTCCAAGAAATCTCGGTGAAAGGCTCCAATTTGACGAAATAATCACAGAATCGACATTACAAGCAAATTCTAAGCATTTCTGTGCATTTGTCGCAAAATTCGGTACTTACCACTGAATTGCTTGATGCCCTTGGCCATTTTTTTGCTCAGCCTGACAGGATACAACAAAATATGGCCAAGGGATCCAAGAGGAGTCGGTGAAAGCCTCCAATTTGGCCACATTTGGCCCAAATTTCGACGTTTTGTATGGAAACTGAGCCAAAAACGGGGTTTTGTCGCCAAATCCGGTACTTGCCAGCCTCTCTGTTGATTGTCTTTGTCATTTTCGTGCTCAGCCTGATAGGTTACAACAGAAAATGTCCAAAGGCTCCAAGAAATCTCGGTGAAAGGCTCCAATTTGACGAAATAATCACAGAATCGACATTACAAGCAAATTCTAAGCATTTCTGTGCATTTGTCGCAAAATTCGGTACTTACCACTGAATTGCTTGATGCCCTTGGCCATTTTTTTGCTCAGCCTGACAGGATACAACAAAATATGGCCAAGGGATCCAAGAGGAGTCGGTGAAAGCCTCCAATTTGGCCACATTTGGCCCAAATTTCGACGTTTTGTATGGAAACTGAGCCAAAAACGGGGTTTTGTCGCCAAATCCGGTACTTGCCAGCCTCTCTGTTGATTGTCTTTGTCATTTTCGTGCTCAGCCTGATAGGTTACAACAGAAAATGTCCAAAGGCTCCAAGAAATCTCGGTGAAAGGCTCCAATTTGACGAAATAATCACAGAATCGACATTACAAGCAAATTCTAAGCATTTCTGTGCATTTGTCGCAAAATTCGGTACTTACCACTGAATTGCTTGATGCCCTTGGCCATTTTTTTGCTCAGCCTGACAGGATACAACAAAATATGGCCAAGGGATCCAAGAGGAGTCGGTGAAAGCCTCCAATTTGGCCACATTTGGCCCAAATTTCGACGTTTTGTATGGAAACTGAGCCAAAAACGGGGTTTTGTCGCCAAATCCGGTACTTGCCAGCCTCTCTGTTGATTGTCTTTGTCATTTTCGTGCTCAGCCTGATAGGTTACAACAGAAAATGTCCAAAGGCTCCAAGAAATCTCGGTGAAAGGCTCCAATTTGACGAAATAATCACAGAATCGACATTACAAGCAAATTCTAAGCATTTCTGTGCATTTGTCGCAAAATTCGGTACTTACCACTGAATTGCTTGATGCCCTTGGCCATTTTTTTGCTCAGCCTGACAGGATACAACAAAATATGGCCAAGGGATCCAAGAGGAGTCGGTGAAAGCCTCCAATTTGGCCACATTTGGCCCAAATTTCGACGTTTTGTATGGAAACTGAGCCAAAAACGGGGTTTTGTCGCCAAATCCGGTACTTGCCAGCCTCTCTGTTGATTGTCTTTGTCATTTTCGTGCTCAGCCTGATAGGTTACAACAGAAAATGTCCAAAGGCTCCAAGAAATCTCGGTGAAAGGCTCCAATTTGACGAAATAATCACAGAATCGACATTACAAGCAAATTCTAAGCATTTCTGTGCATTTGTCGCAAAATTCGGTACTTACCACTGAATTGCTTGATGCCCTTGGCCATTTTTTTGCTCAGCCTGACAGGATACAACAAAATATGGCCAAGGGATCCAAGAGGAGTCGGTGAAAGCCTCCAATTTGGCCACATTTGGCCCAAATTTCGACGTTTTGTATGGAAACTGAGCCAAAAACGGGGTTTTGTCGCCAAATCCGGTACTTGCCAGCCTCTCTGTTGATTGTCTTTGTCATTTTCGTGCTCAGCCTGATAGGTTACAACAGAAAATGTCCAAAGGCTCCAAGAAATCTCGGTGAAAGGCTCCAATTTGACGAAATAATCACAGAATCGACATTACAAGCAAATTCTAAGCATTTCTGTGCATTTGTCGCAAAATTCGGTACTTACCACTGAATTGCTTGATGCCCTTGGCCATTTTTTTGCTCAGCCTGACAGGATACAACAAAATATGGCCAAGGGATCCAAGAGGAGTCGGTGAAAGCCTCCAATTTGGCCACATTTGGCCCAAATTTCGACGTTTTGTATGGAAACTGAGCCAAAAACGGGGTTTTGTCGCCAAATCCGGTACTTGCCAGCCTCTCTGTTGATTGTCTTTGTCATTTTCGTGCTCAGCCTGATAGGTTACAACAGAAAATGTCCAAAGGCTCCAAGAAATCTCGGTGAAAGGCTCCAATTTGACGAAATAATCACAGAATCGACATTACAAGCAAATTCTAAGCATTTCTGTGCATTTGTCGCAAAATTCGGTACTTACCACTGAATTGCTTGATGCCCTTGGCCATTTTTTTGCTCAGCCTGACAGGATACAACAAAATATGGCCAAGGGATCCAAGAGGAGTCGGTGAAAGCCTCCAATTTGGCCACATTTGGCCCAAATTTCGACGTTTTGTATGGAAACTGAGCCAAAAACGGGGTTTTGTCGCCAAATCCGGTACTTGCCAGCCTCTCTGTTGATTGTCTTTGTCATTTTCGTGCTCAGCCTGATAGGTTACAACAGAAAATGTCCAAAGGCTCCAAGAAATCTCGGTGAAAGGCTCCAATTTGACGAAATAATCACAGAATCGACATTACAAGCAAATTCTAAGCATTTCTGTGCATTTGTCGCAAAATTCGGTACTTACCACTGAATTGCTTGATGCGCTTGGCCATTTTTTTGCTCAGCCTGACAGGATACAACAAAATATGGCCAAGGGATCCAAGAGGAGTCGGTGAAAGCCTCCAATTTGGCCACATTTGGCCCAAATTTCGACGTTTTGTATGGAAACTGAGCCAAAAACGGGGTTTTGTCGCCAAATCCGGTACTTGCCAGCCTCTCTGTTGATTGTCTTTGTCATTTTCGTGCTCAGCCTGATAGGTTACAACAGAAAATGTCCAAAGGCTCCAAGAAATCTCGGTGAAAGGCTCCAATTTGACGAAATAATCACAGAATCGACATTACAAGCAAATTCTAAGCATTTCTGTGCATTTGTCGCAAAATTCGGTACTTACCACTGAATTGCTTGATGCCCTTGGCCATTTTTTTGCTCAGCCTGACAGGATACAACAAAATATGGCCAAGGGATCCAAGAGGAGTCGGTGAAAGCCTCCAATTTGGCCACATTTGGCCCAAATTTCGACGTTTTGTATGGAAACTGAGCCAAAAACGGGGTTTTGTCGCCAAATCCGGTACTTGCCAGCCTCTCTGTTGATTGTCTTTGTCATTTTCGTGCTCAGCCTGATAGGTTACAACAGAAAATGTCCAAAGGCTCCAAGAAATCTCGGTGAAAGGCTCCAATTTGACGAAATAATCACAGAATCGACATTACAAGCAAATTCTAAGCATTTCTGTGCATTTGTCGCAAAATTCGGTACTTACCACTGAATTGCTTGATGCCCTTGGCCATTTTTTTGCTCAGCCTGACAGGATACAACAAAATATGGCCAAGGGATCCAAGAGGAGTCGGTGAAAGCCTCCAATTTGGCCACATTTGGCCCAAATTTCGACGTTTTGTATGGAAACTGAGCCAAAAACGGGGTTTTGTCGCCAAATCCGGTACTTGCCAGCCTCTCTGTTGATTGTCTTTGTCATTTTCGTGCTCAGCCTGATAGGTTACAACAGAAAATGTCCAAAGGCTCCAAGAAATCTCGGTGAAAGGCTCCAATTTGACGAAATAATCACAGAATCGACATTACAAGCAAATTCTAAGCATTTCTGTGCATTTGTCGCAAAATTCGGTACTTACCACTGAATTGCTTGATGCCCTTGGCCATTTTTTTGCTCAGCCTGACAGGATACAACAAAATATGGCCAAGGGATCCAAGAGGAGTCGGTGAAAGCCTCCAATTTGGCCACATTTGGCCCAAATTTCGACGTTTTGTATGGAAACTGAGCCAAAAACGGGGTTTTGTCGCCAAATCCGGTACTTGCCAGCCTCTCTGTTGATTGTCTTTGTCATTTTCGTGCTCAGCCTGATAGGTTACAACAGAAAATGTCCAAAGGCTCCAAGAAATCTCGGTGAAAGGCTCCAATTTGACGAAATAATCACAGAATCGACATTACAAGCAAATTCTAAGCATTTCTGTGCATTTGTCGCAAAATTCGGTACTTACCACTGAATTGCTTGATGCCCTTGGCCATTTTTTTGCTCAGCCTGACAGGATACAACAAAATATGGCCAAGGGATCCAAGAGGAGTCGGTGAAAGCCTCCAATTTGGCCACATTTGGCCCAAATTTCGACGTTTTGTATGGAAACTGAGCCAAAAACGGGGTTTTGTCGCCAAATCCGGTACTTGCCAGCCTCTCTGTTGATTGTCTTTGTCATTTTCGTGCTCAGCCTGATAGGTTACAACAGAAAATGTCCAAAGGCTCCAAGAAATCTCGGTGAAAGGCTCCAATTTGACGAAATAATCACAGAATCGACATTACAAGCAAATTCTAAGCATTTCTGTGCATTTGTCGCAAAATTCGGTACTTACCACTGAATTGCTTGATGCCCTTGGCCATTTTTTTGCTCAGCCTGACAGGATACAACAAAATATGGCCAAGGGATCCAAGAGGAGTCGGTGAAAGCCTCCAATTTGGCCACATTTGGCCCAAATTTCGACGTTTTGTATGGAAACTGAGCCAAAAACGGGGTTTTGTCGCCAAATCCGGTACTTGCCAGCCTCTCTGTTGATTGTCTTTGTCATTTTCGTGCTCAGCCTGATAGGTTACAACAGAAAATGTCCAAAGGCTCCAAGAAATCTCGGTGAAAGGCTCCAATTTGACGAAATAATCACAGAATCGACATTACAAGCAAATTCTAAGCATTTCTGTGCATTTGTCGCAAAATTCGGTACTTACCACTGAATTGCTTGATGCCCTTGGCCATTTTTTTGCTCAGCCTGACAGGATACAACAAAATATGGCCAAGGGATCCAAGAGGAGTCGGTGAAAGCCTCCAATTTGGCCACATTTGGCCCAAATTTCGACGTTTTGTATGGAAACTGAGCCAAAAACGGGGTTTTGTCGCCAAATCCGGTACTTGCCAGCCTCTCTGTTGATTGTCTTTGTCATTTTCGTGCTCAGCCTGATAGGTTACAACAGAAAATGTCCAAAGGCTCCAAGAAATCTCGGTGAAAGGCTCCAATTTGACGAAATAATCACAGAATCGACATTACAAGCAAATTCTAAGCATTTCTGTGCATTTGTCGCAAAATTCGGTACTTACCACTGAATTGCTTGATGCCCTTGGCCATTTTTTTGCTCAGCCTGACAGGATACAACAAAATATGGCCAAGGGATCCAAGAGGAGTCGGTGAAAGCCTCCAATTTGGCCACATTTGGCCCAAATTTCGACGTTTTGTATGGAAACTGAGCCAAAAACGGGGTTTTGTCGCCAAATCCGGTACTTGCCAGCCTCTCTGTTGATTGTCTTTGTCATTTTCGTGCTCAGCCTGATAGGTTACAACAGAAAATGTCCAAAGGCTCCAAGAAATCTCGGTGAAAGGCTCCAATTTGACGAAATAATCACAGAATCGACATTACAAGCAAATTCTAAGCATTTCTGTGCATTTGTCGCAAAATTCGGTACTTACCACTGAATTGCTTGATGCCCTTGGCCATTTTTTTGCTCAGCCTGACAGGATACAACAAAATATGGCCAAGGGATCCAAGAGGAGTCGGTGAAAGCCTCCAATTTGGCCACATTTGGCCCAAATTTCGACGTTTTGTATGGAAACTGAGCCAAAAACGGGGTTTTGTCGCCAAATCCGGTACTTGCCAGCCTCTCTGTTGATTGTCTTTGTCATTTTCGTGCTCAGCCTGATAGGTTACAACAGAAAATGTCCAAAGGCTCCAAGAAATCTCGGTGAAAGGCTCCAATTTGACGAAATAATCACAGAATCGACATTACAAGCAAATTCTAAGCATTTCTGTGCATTTGTCGCAAAATTCGGTACTTACCACTGAATTGCTTGATGCCCTTGGCCATTTTTTTGCTCAGCCTGACAGGATACAACAAAATATGGCCAAGGGATCCAAGAGGAGTCGGTGAAAGCCTCCAATTTGGCCACATTTGGCCCAAATTTCGACGTTTTGTATGGAAACTGAGCCAAAAACGGGGTTTTGTCGCCAAATCCGGTACTTGCCAGCCTCTCTGTTGATTGTCTTTGTCATTTTCGTGCTCAGCCTGATAGGTTACAACAGAAAATGTCCAAAGGCTCCAAGAAATCTCGGTGAAAGGCTCCAATTTGACGAAATAATCACAGAATCGACATTACAAGCAAATTCTAAGCATTTCTGTGCATTTGTCGCAAAATTCGGTACTTACCACTGAATTGCTTGATGCCCTTGGCCATTTTTTTGCTCAGCCTGACAGGATACAACAAAATATGGCCAAGGGATCCAAGAGGAGTCGGTGAAAGCCTCCAATTTGGCCACATTTGGCCCAAATTTCGACGTTTTGTATGGAAACTGAGCCAAAAACGGGGTTTTGTCGCCAAATCCGGTACTTGCCAGCCTCTCTGTTGATTGTCTTTGTCATTTTCGTGCTCAGCCTGATAGGTTACAACAGAAAATGTCCAAAGGCTCCAAGAAATCTCGGTGAAAGGCTCCAATTTGACGAAATAATCACAGAATCGACATTACAAGCAAATTCTAAGCATTTCTGTGCATTTGTCGCAAAATTCGGTACTTACCACTGAATTGCTTGATGCCCTTGGCCATTTTTTTGCTCAGCCTGACAGGATACAACAAAATATGGCCAAGGGATCCAAGAGGAGTCGGTGAAAGCCTCCAATTTGGCCACATTTGGCCCAAATTTCGACGTTTTGTATGGAAACTGAGCCAAAAACGGGGTTTTGTCGCCAAATCCGGTACTTGCCAGCCTCTCTGTTGATTGTCTTTGTCATTTTCGTGCTCAGCCTGATAGGTTACAACAGAAAATGTCCAAAGGCTCCAAGAAATCTCGGTGAAAGGCTCCAATTTGACGAAATAATCACAGAATCGACATTACAAGCAAATTCTAAGCATTTCTGTGCATTTGTCGCAAAATTCGGTACTTACCACTGAATTGCTTGATGCCCTTGGCCATTTTTTTGCTCAGCCTGACAGGATACAACAAAATATGGCCAAGGGATCCAAGAGGAGTCGGTGAAAGCCTCCAATTTGGCCACATTTGGCCCAAATTTCGACGTTTTGTATGGAAACTGAGCCAAAAACGGGGTTTTGTCGCCAAATCCGGTACTTGCCAGCCTCTCTGTTGATTGTCTTTGTCATTTTCGTGCTCAGCCTGATAGGTTACAACAGAAAATGTCCAAAGGCTCCAAGAAATCTCGGTGAAAGGCTCCAATTTGACGAAATAATCACAGAATCGACATTACAAGCAAATTCTAAGCATTTCTGTGCATTTGTCGCAAAATTCGGTACTTACCACTGAATTGCTTGATGCCCTTGGCCATTTTTTTGCTCAGCCTGACAGGATACAACAAAATATGGCCAAGGGATCCAAGAGGAGTCGGTGAAAGCCTCCAATTTGGCCACATTTGGCCCAAATTTCGACGTTTTGTATGGAAACTGAGCCAAAAACGGGGTTTTGTCGCCAAATCCGGTACTTGCCAGCCTCTCTGTTGATTGTCTTTGTCATTTTCGTGCTCAGCCTGATAGGTTACAACAGAAAATGTCCAAAGGCTCCAAGAAATCTCGGTGAAAGGCTCCAATTTGACGAAATAATCACAGAATCGACATTACAAGCAAATTCTAAGCATTTCTGTGCATTTGTCGCAAAATTCGGTACTTACCACTGAATTGCTTGATGCCCTTGGCCATTTTTTTGCTCAGCCTGACAGGATACAACAAAATATGGCCAAGGGATCCAAGAGGAGTCGGTGAAAGCCTCCAATTTGGCCACATTTGGCCCAAATTTCGACGTTTTGTATGGAAACTGAGCCAAAAACGGGGTTTTGTCGCCAAATCCGGTACTTGCCAGCCTCTCTGTTGATTGTCTTTGTCATTTTCGTGCTCAGCCTGATAGGTTACAACAGAAAATGTCCAAAGGCTCCAAGAAATCTCGGTGAAAGGCTCCAATTTGACGAAATAATCACAGAATCGACATTACAAGCAAATTCTAAGCATTTCTGTGCATTTGTCGCAAAATTCGGTACTTACCACTGAATTGCTTGATGCCCTTGGCCATTTTTTTGCTCAGCCTGACAGGATACAACAAAATATGGCCAAGGGATCCAAGAGGAGTCGGTGAAAGCCTCCAATTTGGCCACATTTGGCCCAAATTTCGACGTTTTGTATGGAAACTGAGCCAAAAACGGGGTTTTGTCGCCAAATCCGGTACTTGCCAGCCTCTCTGTTGATTGTCTTTGTCATTTTCGTGCTCAGCCTGATAGGTTACAACAGAAAATGTCCAAAGGCTCCAAGAAATCTCGGTGAAAGGCTCCAATTTGACGAAATAATCACAGAATCGACATTACAAGCAAATTCTAAGCATTTCTGTGCATTTGTCGCAAAATTCGGTACTTACCACTGAATTGCTTGATGCCCTTGGCCATTTTTTTGCTCAGCCTGACAGGATACAACAAAATATGGCCAAGGGATCCAAGAGGAGTCGGTGAAAGCCTCCAATTTGGCCACATTTGGCCCAAATTTCGACGTTTTGTATGGAAACTGAGCCAAAAACGGGGTTTTGTCGCCAAATCCGGTACTTGCCAGCCTCTCTGTTGATTGTCTTTGTCATTTTCGTGCTCAGCCTGATAGGTTACAACAGAAAATGTCCAAAGGCTCCAAGAAATCTCGGTGAAAGGCTCCAATTTGACGAAATAATCACAGAATCGACATTACAAGCAAATTCTAAGCATTTCTGTGCATTTGTCGCAAAATTCGGTACTTACCACTGAATTGCTTGATGCCCTTGGCCATTTTTTTGCTCAGCCTGACAGGATACAACAAAATATGGCCAAGGGATCCAAGAGGAGTCGGTGAAAGCCTCCAATTTGGCCACATTTGGCCCAAATTTCGACGTTTTGTATGGAAACTGAGCCAAAAACGGGGTTTTGTCGCCAAATCCGGTACTTGCCAGCCTCTCTGTTGATTGTCTTTGTCATTTTCGTGCTCAGCCTGATAGGTTACAACAGAAAATGTCCAAAGGCTCCAAGAAATCTCGGTGAAAGGCTCCAATTTGACGAAATAATCACAGAATCGACATTACAAGCAAATTCTAAGCATTTCTGTGCATTTGTCGCAAAATTCGGTACTTACCACTGAATTGCTTGATGCCCTTGGCCATTTTTTTGCTCAGCCTGACAGGATACAACAAAATATGGCCAAGGGATCCAAGAGGAGTCGGTGAAAGCCTCCAATTTGGCCACATTTGGCCCAAATTTCGACGTTTTGTATGGAAACTGAGCCAAAAACGGGGTTTTGTCGCCAAATCCGGTACTTGCCAGCCTCTCTGTTGATTGTCTTTGTCATTTTCGTGCTCAGCCTGATAGGTTACAACAGAAAATGTCCAAAGGCTCCAAGAAATCTCGGTGAAAGGCTCCAATTTGACGAAATAATCACAGAATCGACATTACAAGCAAATTCTAAGCATTTCTGTGCATTTGTCGCAAAATTCGGTACTTACCACTGAATTGCTTGATGCCCTTGGCCATTTTTTTGCTCAGCCTGACAGGATACAACAAAATATGGCCAAGGGATCCAAGAGGAGTCGGTGAAAGCCTCCAATTTGGCCACATTTGGCCCAAATTTCGACGTTTTGTATGGAAACTGAGCCAAAAACGGGGTTTTGTCGCCAAATCCGGTACTTGCCAGCCTCTCTGTTGATTGTCTTTGTCATTTTCGTGCTCAGCCTGATAGGTTACAACAGAAAATGTCCAAAGGCTCCAAGAAATCTCGGTGAAAGGCTCCAATTTGACGAAATAATCACAGAATCGACATTACAAGCAAATTCTAAGCATTTCTGTGCATTTGTCGCAAAATTCGGTACTTACCACTGAATTGCTTGATGCCCTTGGCCATTTTTTTGCTCAGCCTGACAGGATACAACAAAATATGGCCAAGGGATCCAAGAGGAGTCGGTGAAAGCCTCCAATTTGGCCACATTTGGCCCAAATTTCGACGTTTTGTATGGAAACTGAGCCAAAAACGGGGTTTTGTCGCCAAATCCGGTACTTGCCAGCCTCTCTGTTGATTGTCTTTGTCATTTTCGTGCTCAGCCTGATAGGTTACAACAGAAAATGTCCAAAGGCTCCAAGAAATCTCGGTGAAAGGCTCCAATTTGACGAAATAATCACAGAATCGACATTACAAGCAAATTCTAAGCATTTCTGTGCATTTGTCGCAAAATTCGGTACTTACCACTGAATTGCTTGATGCGCTTGGCCATTTTTTTGCTCAGCCTGACAGGATACAACAAAATATGGCCAAGGGATCCAAGAGGAGTCGGTGAAAGCCTCCAATTTGGCCACATTTGGCCCAAATTTCGACGTTTTGTATGGAAACTGAGCCAAAAACGGGGTTTTGTCGCCAAATCCGGTACTTGCCAGCCTCTCTGTTGATTGTCTTTGTCATTTTCGTGCTCAGCCTGATAGGTTACAACAGAAAATGTCCAAAGGCTCCAAGAAATCTCGGTGAAAGGCTCCAATTTGACGAAATAATCACAGAATCGACATTACAAGCAAATTCTAAGCATTTCTGTGCATTTGTCGCAAAATTCGGTACTTACCACTGAATTGCTTGATGCCCTTGGCCATTTTTTTGCTCAGCCTGACAGGATACAACAAAATATGGCCAAGGGATCCAAGAGGAGTCGGTGAAAGCCTCCAATTTGGCCACATTTGGCCCAAATTTCGACGTTTTGTATGGAAACTGAGCCAAAAACGGGGTTTTGTCGCCAAATCCGGTACTTGCCAGCCTCTCTGTTGATTGTCTTTGTCATTTTCGTGCTCAGCCTGATAGGTTACAACAGAAAATGTCCAAAGGCTCCAAGAAATCTCGGTGAAAGGCTCCAATTTGACGAAATAATCACAGAATCGACATTACAAGCAAATTCTAAGCATTTCTGTGCATTTGTCGCAAAATTCGGTACTTACCACTGAATTGCTTGATGCCCTTGGCCATTTTTTTGCTCAGCCTGACAGGATACAACAAAATATGGCCAAGGGATCCAAGAGGAGTCGGTGAAAGCCTCCAATTTGGCCACATTTGGCCCAAATTTCGACGTTTTGTATGGAAACTGAGCCAAAAACGGGGTTTTGTCGCCAAATCCGGTACTTGCCAGCCTCTCTGTTGATTGTCTTTGTCATTTTCGTGCTCAGCCTGATAGGTTACAACAGAAAATGTCCAAAGGCTCCAAGAAATCTCGGTGAAAGGCTCCAATTTGACGAAATAATCACAGAATCGACATTACAAGCAAATTCTAAGCATTTCTGTGCATTTGTCGCAAAATTCGGTACTTACCACTGAATTGCTTGATGCCCTTGGCCATTTTTTTGCTCAGCCTGACAGGATACAACAAAATATGGCCAAGGGATCCAAGAGGAGTCGGTGAAAGCCTCCAATTTGGCCACATTTGGCCCAAATTTCGACGTTTTGTATGGAAACTGAGCCAAAAACGGGGTTTTGTCGCCAAATCCGGTACTTGCCAGCCTCTCTGTTGATTGTCTTTGTCATTTTCGTGCTCAGCCTGATAGGTTACAACAGAAAATGTCCAAAGGCTCCAAGAAATCTCGGTGAAAGGCTCCAATTTGACGAAATAATCACAGAATCGACATTACAAGCAAATTCTAAGCATTTCTGTGCATTTGTCGCAAAATTCGGTACTTACCACTGAATTGCTTGATGCCCTTGGCCATTTTTTTGCTCAGCCTGACAGGATACAACAAAATATGGCCAAGGGATCCAAGAGGAGTCGGTGAAAGCCTCCAATTTGGCCACATTTGGCCCAAATTTCGACGTTTTGTATGGAAACTGAGCCAAAAACGGGGTTTTGTCGCCAAATCCGGTACTTGCCAGCCTCTCTGTTGATTGTCTTTGTCATTTTCGTGCTCAGCCTGATAGGTTACAACAGAAAATGTCCAAAGGCTCCAAGAAATCTCGGTGAAAGGCTCCAATTTGACGAAATAATCACAGAATCGACATTACAAGCAAATTCTAAGCATTTCTGTGCATTTGTCGCAAAATTCGGTACTTACCACTGAATTGCTTGATGCCCTTGGCCATTTTTTTGCTCAGCCTGACAGGATACAACAAAATATGGCCAAGGGATCCAAGAGGAGTCGGTGAAAGCCTCCAATTTGGCCACATTTGGCCCAAATTTCGACGTTTTGTATGGAAACTGAGCCAAAAACGGGGTTTTGTCGCCAAATCCGGTACTTGCCAGCCTCTCTGTTGATTGTCTTTGTCATTTTCGTGCTCAGCCTGATAGGTTACAACAGAAAATGTCCAAAGGCTCCAAGAAATCTCGGTGAAAGGCTCCAATTTGACGAAATAATCACAGAATCGACATTACAAGCAAATTCTAAGCATTTCTGTGCATTTGTCGCAAAATTCGGTACTTACCACTGAATTGCTTGATGCCCTTGGCCATTTTTTTGCTCAGCCTGACAGGATACAACAAAATATGGCCAAGGGATCCAAGAGGAGTCGGTGAAAGCCTCCAATTTGGCCACATTTGGCCCAAATTTCGACGTTTTGTATGGAAACTGAGCCAAAAACGGGGTTTTGTCGCCAAATCCGGTACTTGCCAGCCTCTCTGTTGATTGTCTTTGTCATTTTCGTGCTCAGCCTGATAGGTTACAACAGAAAATGTCCAAAGGCTCCAAGAAATCTCGGTGAAAGGCTCCAATTTGACGAAATAATCACAGAATCGACATTACAAGCAAATTCTAAGCATTTCTGTGCATTTGTCGCAAAATTCGGTACTTACCACTGAATTGCTTGATGCCCTTGGCCATTTTTTTGCTCAGCCTGACAGGATACAACAAAATATGGCCAAGGGATCCAAGAGGAGTCGGTGAAAGCCTCCAATTTGGCCACATTTGGCCCAAATTTCGACGTTTTGTATGGAAACTGAGCCAAAAACGGGGTTTTGTCGCCAAATCCGGTACTTGCCAGCCTCTCTGTTGATTGTCTTTGTCATTTTCGTGCTCAGCCTGATAGGTTACAACAGAAAATGTCCAAAGGCTCCAAGAAATCTCGGTGAAAGGCTCCAATTTGACGAAATAATCACAGAATCGACATTACAAGCAAATTCTAAGCATTTCTGTGCATTTGTCGCAAAATTCGGTACTTACCACTGAATTGCTTGATGCCCTTGGCCATTTTTTTGCTCAGCCTGACAGGATACAACAAAATATGGCCAAGGGATCCAAGAGGAGTCGGTGAAAGCCTCCAATTTGGCCACATTTGGCCCAAATTTCGACGTTTTGTATGGAAACTGAGCCAAAAACGGGGTTTTGTCGCCAAATCCGGTACTTGCCAGCCTCTCTGTTGATTGTCTTTGTCATTTTCGTGCTCAGCCTGATAGGTTACAACAGAAAATGTCCAAAGGCTCCAAGAAATCTCGGTGAAAGGCTCCAATTTGACGAAATAATCACAGAATCGACATTACAAGCAAATTCTAAGCATTTCTGTGCATTTGTCGCAAAATTCGGTACTTACCACTGAATTGCTTGATGCCCTTGGCCATTTTTTTGCTCAGCCTGACAGGATACAACAAAATATGGCCAAGGGATCCAAGAGGAGTCGGTGAAAGCCTCCAATTTGGCCACATTTGGCCCAAATTTCGACGTTTTGTATGGAAACTGAGCCAAAAACGGGGTTTTGTCGCCAAATCCGGTACTTGCCAGCCTCTCTGTTGATTGTCTTTGTCATTTTCGTGCTCAGCCTGATAGGTTACAACAGAAAATGTCCAAAGGCTCCAAGAAATCTCGGTGAAAGGCTCCAATTTGACGAAATAATCACAGAATCGACATTACAAGCAAATTCTAAGCATTTCTGTGCATTTGTCGCAAAATTCGGTACTTACCACTGAATTGCTTGATGCCCTTGGCCATTTTTTTGCTCAGCCTGACAGGATACAACAAAATATGGCCAAGGGATCCAAGAGGAGTCGGTGAAAGCCTCCAATTTGGCCACATTTGGCCCAAATTTCGACGTTTTGTATGGAAACTGAGCCAAAAACGGGGTTTTGTCGCCAAATCCGGTACTTGCCAGCCTCTCTGTTGATTGTCTTTGTCATTTTCGTGCTCAGCCTGATAGGTTACAACAGAAAATGTCCAAAGGCTCCAAGAAATCTCGGTGAAAGGCTCCAATTTGACGAAATAATCACAGAATCGACATTACAAGCAAATTCTAAGCATTTCTGTGCATTTGTCGCAAAATTCGGTACTTACCACTGAATTGCTTGATGCCCTTGGCCATTTTTTTGCTCAGCCTGACAGGATACAACAAAATATGGCCAAGGGATCCAAGAGGAGTCGGTGAAAGCCTCCAATTTGGCCACATTTGGCCCAAATTTCGACGTTTTGTATGGAAACTGAGCCAAAAACGGGGTTTTGTCGCCAAATCCGGTACTTGCCAGCCTCTCTGTTGATTGTCTTTGTCATTTTCGTGCTCAGCCTGATAGGTTACAACAGAAAATGTCCAAAGGCTCCAAGAAATCTCGGTGAAAGGCTCCAATTTGACGAAATAATCACAGAATCGACATTACAAGCAAATTCTAAGCATTTCTGTGCATTTGTCGCAAAATTCGGTACTTACCACTGAATTGCTTGATGCGCTTGGCCATTTTTTTGCTCAGCCTGACAGGATACAACAAAATATGGCCAAGGGATCCAAGAGGAGTCGGTGAAAGCCTCCAATTTGGCCACATTTGGCCCAAATTTCGACGTTTTGTATGGAAACTGAGCCAAAAACGGGGTTTTGTCGCCAAATCCGGTACTTGCCAGCCTCTCTGTTGATTGTCTTTGTCATTTTCGTGCTCAGCCTGATAGGTTACAACAGAAAATGTCCAAAGGCTCCAAGAAATCTCGGTGAAAGGCTCCAATTTGACGAAATAATCACAGAATCGACATTACAAGCAAATTCTAAGCATTTCTGTGCATTTGTCGCAAAATTCGGTACTTACCACTGAATTGCTTGATGCCCTTGGCCATTTTTTTGCTCAGCCTGACAGGATACAACAAAATATGGCCAAGGGATCCAAGAGGAGTCGGTGAAAGCCTCCAATTTGGCCACATTTGGCCCAAATTTCGACGTTTTGTATGGAAACTGAGCCAAAAACGGGGTTTTGTCGCCAAATCCGGTACTTGCCAGCCTCTCTGTTGATTGTCTTTGTCATTTTCGTGCTCAGCCTGATAGGTTACAACAGAAAATGTCCAAAGGCTCCAAGAAATCTCGGTGAAAGGCTCCAATTTGACGAAATAATCACAGAATCGACATTACAAGCAAATTCTAAGCATTTCTGTGCATTTGTCGCAAAATTCGGTACTTACCACTGAATTGCTTGATGCCCTTGGCCATTTTTTTGCTCAGCCTGACAGGATACAACAAAATATGGCCAAGGGATCCAAGAGGAGTCGGTGAAAGCCTCCAATTTGGCCACATTTGGCCCAAATTTCGACGTTTTGTATGGAAACTGAGCCAAAAACGGGGTTTTGTCGCCAAATCCGGTACTTGCCAGCCTCTCTGTTGATTGTCTTTGTCATTTTCGTGCTCAGCCTGATAGGTTACAACAGAAAATGTCCAAAGGCTCCAAGAAATCTCGGTGAAAGGCTCCAATTTGACGAAATAATCACAGAATCGACATTACAAGCAAATTCTAAGCATTTCTGTGCATTTGTCGCAAAATTCGGTACTTACCACTGAATTGCTTGATGCCCTTGGCCATTTTTTTGCTCAGCCTGACAGGATACAACAAAATATGGCCAAGGGATCCAAGAGGAGTCGGTGAAAGCCTCCAATTTGGCCACATTTGGCCCAAATTTCGACGTTTTGTATGGAAACTGAGCCAAAAACGGGGTTTTGTCGCCAAATCCGGTACTTGCCAGCCTCTCTGTTGATTGTCTTTGTCATTTTCGTGCTCAGCCTGATAGGTTACAACAGAAAATGTCCAAAGGCTCCAAGAAATCTCGGTGAAAGGCTCCAATTTGACGAAATAATCACAGAATCGACATTACAAGCAAATTCTAAGCATTTCTGTGCATTTGTCGCAAAATTCGGTACTTACCACTGAATTGCTTGATGCCCTTGGCCATTTTTTTGCTCAGCCTGACAGGATACAACAAAATATGGCCAAGGGATCCAAGAGGAGTCGGTGAAAGCCTCCAATTTGGCCACATTTGGCCCAAATTTCGACGTTTTGTATGGAAACTGAGCCAAAAACGGGGTTTTGTCGCCAAATCCGGTACTTGCCAGCCTCTCTGTTGATTGTCTTTGTCATTTTCGTGCTCAGCCTGATAGGTTACAACAGAAAATGTCCAAAGGCTCCAAGAAATCTCGGTGAAAGGCTCCAATTTGACGAAATAATCACAGAATCGACATTACAAGCAAATTCTAAGCATTTCTGTGCATTTGTCGCAAAATTCGGTACTTACCACTGAATTGCTTGATGCCCTTGGCCATTTTTTTGCTCAGCCTGACAGGATACAACAAAATATGGCCAAGGGATCCAAGAGGAGTCGGTGAAAGCCTCCAATTTGGCCACATTTGGCCCAAATTTCGACGTTTTGTATGGAAACTGAGCCAAAAACGGGGTTTTGTCGCCAAATCCGGTACTTGCCAGCCTCTCTGTTGATTGTCTTTGTCATTTTCGTGCTCAGCCTGATAGGTTACAACAGAAAATGTCCAAAGGCTCCAAGAAATCTCGGTGAAAGGCTCCAATTTGACGAAATAATCACAGAATCGACATTACAAGCAAATTCTAAGCATTTCTGTGCATTTGTCGCAAAATTCGGTACTTACCACTGAATTGCTTGATGCCCTTGGCCATTTTTTTGCTCAGCCTGACAGGATACAACAAAATATGGCCAAGGGATCCAAGAGGAGTCGGTGAAAGCCTCCAATTTGGCCACATTTGGCCCAAATTTCGACGTTTTGTATGGAAACTGAGCCAAAAACGGGGTTTTGTCGCCAAATCCGGTACTTGCCAGCCTCTCTGTTGATTGTCTTTGTCATTTTCGTGCTCAGCCTGATAGGTTACAACAGAAAATGTCCAAAGGCTCCAAGAAATCTCGGTGAAAGGCTCCAATTTGACGAAATAATCACAGAATCGACATTACAAGCAAATTCTAAGCATTTCTGTGCATTTGTCGCAAAATTCGGTACTTACCACTGAATTGCTTGATGCCCTTGGCCATTTTTTTGCTCAGCCTGACAGGATACAACAAAATATGGCCAAGGGATCCAAGAGGAGTCGGTGAAAGCCTCCAATTTGGCCACATTTGGCCCAAATTTCGACGTTTTGTATGGAAACTGAGCCAAAAACGGGGTTTTGTCGCCAAATCCGGTACTTGCCAGCCTCTCTGTTGATTGTCTTTGTCATTTTCGTGCTCAGCCTGATAGGTTACAACAGAAAATGTCCAAAGGCTCCAAGAAATCTCGGTGAAAGGCTCCAATTTGACGAAATAATCACAGAATCGACATTACAAGCAAATTCTAAGCATTTCTGTGCATTTGTCGCAAAATTCGGTACTTACCACTGAATTGCTTGATGCCCTTGGCCATTTTTTTGCTCAGCCTGACAGGATACAACAAAATATGGCCAAGGGATCCAAGAGGAGTCGGTGAAAGCCTCCAATTTGGCCACATTTGGCCCAAATTTCGACGTTTTGTATGGAAACTGAGCCAAAAACGGGGTTTTGTCGCCAAATCCGGTACTTGCCAGCCTCTCTGTTGATTGTCTTTGTCATTTTCGTGCTCAGCCTGATAGGTTACAACAGAAAATGTCCAAAGGCTCCAAGAAATCTCGGTGAAAGGCTCCAATTTGACGAAATAATCACAGAATCGACATTACAAGCAAATTCTAAGCATTTCTGTGCATTTGTCGCAAAATTCGGTACTTACCACTGAATTGCTTGATGCCCTTGGCCATTTTTTTGCTCAGCCTGACAGGATACAACAAAATATGGCCAAGGGATCCAAGAGGAGTCGGTGAAAGCCTCCAATTTGGCCACATTTGGCCCAAATTTCGACGTTTTGTATGGAAACTGAGCCAAAAACGGGGTTTTGTCGCCAAATCCGGTACTTGCCAGCCTCTCTGTTGATTGTCTTTGTCATTTTCGTGCTCAGCCTGATAGGTTACAACAGAAAATGTCCAAAGGCTCCAAGAAATCTCGGTGAAAGGCTCCAATTTGACGAAATAATCACAGAATCGACATTACAAGCAAATTCTAAGCATTTCTGTGCATTTGTCGCAAAATTCGGTACTTACCACTGAATTGCTTGATGCCCTTGGCCATTTTTTTGCTCAGCCTGACAGGATACAACAAAATATGGCCAAGGGATCCAAGAGGAGTCGGTGAAAGCCTCCAATTTGGCCACATTTGGCCCAAATTTCGACGTTTTGTATGGAAACTGAGCCAAAAACGGGGTTTTGTCGCCAAATCCGGTACTTGCCAGCCTCTCTGTTGATTGTCTTTGTCATTTTCGTGCTCAGCCTGATAGGTTACAACAGAAAATGTCCAAAGGCTCCAAGAAATCTCGGTGAAAGGCTCCAATTTGACGAAATAATCACAGAATCGACATTACAAGCAAATTCTAAGCATTTCTGTGCATTTGTCGCAAAATTCGGTACTTACCACTGAATTGCTTGATGCCCTTGGCCATTTTTTTGCTCAGCCTGACAGGATACAACAAAATATGGCCAAGGGATCCAAGAGGAGTCGGTGAAAGCCTCCAATTTGGCCACATTTGGCCCAAATTTCGACGTTTTGTATGGAAACTGAGCCAAAAACGGGGTTTTGTCGCCAAATCCGGTACTTGCCAGCCTCTCTGTTGATTGTCTTTGTCATTTTCGTGCTCAGCCTGATAGGTTACAACAGAAAATGTCCAAAGGCTCCAAGAAATCTCGGTGAAAGGCTCCAATTTGACGAAATAATCACAGAATCGACATTACAAGCAAATTCTAAGCATTTCTGTGCATTTGTCGCAAAATTCGGTACTTACCACTGAATTGCTTGATGCGCTTGGCCATTTTTTTGCTCAGCCTGACAGGATACAACAAAATATGGCCAAGGGATCCAAGAGGAGTCGGTGAAAGCCTCCAATTTGGCCACATTTGGCCCAAATTTCGACGTTTTGTATGGAAACTGAGCCAAAAACGGGGTTTTGTCGCCAAATCCGGTACTTGCCAGCCTCTCTGTTGATTGTCTTTGTCATTTTCGTGCTCAGCCTGATAGGTTACAACAGAAAATGTCCAAAGGCTCCAAGAAATCTCGGTGAAAGGCTCCAATTTGACGAAATAATCACAGAATCGACATTACAAGCAAATTCTAAGCATTTCTGTGCATTTGTCGCAAAATTCGGTACTTACCACTGAATTGCTTGATGCCCTTGGCCATTTTTTTGCTCAGCCTGACAGGATACAACAAAATATGGCCAAGGGATCCAAGAGGAGTCGGTGAAAGCCTCCAATTTGGCCACATTTGGCCCAAATTTCGACGTTTTGTATGGAAACTGAGCCAAAAACGGGGTTTTGTCGCCAAATCCGGTACTTGCCAGCCTCTCTGTTGATTGTCTTTGTCATTTTCGTGCTCAGCCTGATAGGTTACAACAGAAAATGTCCAAAGGCTCCAAGAAATCTCGGTGAAAGGCTCCAATTTGACGAAATAATCACAGAATCGACATTACAAGCAAATTCTAAGCATTTCTGTGCATTTGTCGCAAAATTCGGTACTTACCACTGAATTGCTTGATGCCCTTGGCCATTTTTTTGCTCAGCCTGACAGGATACAACAAAATATGGCCAAGGGATCCAAGAGGAGTCGGTGAAAGCCTCCAATTTGGCCACATTTGGCCCAAATTTCGACGTTTTGTATGGAAACTGAGCCAAAAACGGGGTTTTGTCGCCAAATCCGGTACTTGCCAGCCTCTCTGTTGATTGTCTTTGTCATTTTCGTGCTCAGCCTGATAGGTTACAACAGAAAATGTCCAAAGGCTCCAAGAAATCTCGGTGAAAGGCTCCAATTTGACGAAATAATCACAGAATCGACATTACAAGCAAATTCTAAGCATTTCTGTGCATTTGTCGCAAAATTCGGTACTTACCACTGAATTGCTTGATGCCCTTGGCCATTTTTTTGCTCAGCCTGACAGGATACAACAAAATATGGCCAAGGGATCCAAGAGGAGTCGGTGAAAGCCTCCAATTTGGCCACATTTGGCCCAAATTTCGACGTTTTGTATGGAAACTGAGCCAAAAACGGGGTTTTGTCGCCAAATCCGGTACTTGCCAGCCTCTCTGTTGATTGTCTTTGTCATTTTCGTGCTCAGCCTGATAGGTTACAACAGAAAATGTCCAAAGGCTCCAAGAAATCTCGGTGAAAGGCTCCAATTTGACGAAATAATCACAGAATCGACATTACAAGCAAATTCTAAGCATTTCTGTGCATTTGTCGCAAAATTCGGTACTTACCACTGAATTGCTTGATGCGCTTGGCCATTTTTTTGCTCAGCCTGACAGGATACAACAAAATATGGCCAAGGGATCCAAGAGGAGTCGGTGAAAGCCTCCAATTTGGCCACATTTGGCCCAAATTTCGACGTTTTGTATGGAAACTGAGCCAAAAACGGGGTTTTGTCGCCAAATCCGGTACTTGCCAGCCTCTCTGTTGATTGTCTTTGTCATTTTCGTGCTCAGCCTGATAGGTTACAACAGAAAATGTCCAAAGGCTCCAAGAAAT
>NW_028324382.1:0-39803 GCF_058129835.1 Hydra viridissima | reverse complement strand
AGAGAGATTTTGATTAAGTACCGTTGATAGTAGTATCGCACGTAAGAGACTTCTAAAACTCTGATTATTAATTTCCTTGAATGAAGAGATGACTTCATACTCACTAACGAGGTTGTTCTTAGCCATCCGTTCTCAAACTATGCAAAACAGTGAAGTTGTTTGATTAAGTAATCACAGTTTGCTGATTTGCACGTGCACCATTGCCGAAACTGTGATGCTTGGTTCCTTGATTGGATTGAAGAAGCTCATCACCATGCTTTTTACAAGCTGTCCGTTGTTATGTTTTGCAATTCAGTGGTTCTGTTTTGCAATTCATTTTCTGTTTGTTTAAGTACCATCGATGGTGGTGTCGTGCATGCAAACTTTCCGAAACTCTGATGCTTGTTTTTCTTGAATGGAGAGATGAGCTTATACTTTAGGTGACTTTTAAAACTGCAGTAATTAGTGCCTCGAATGGAAAAACGAACTCATTCATTACAGACCAAGGTTGTTCCTGGCCATCCGTTAACATATTAGGCAAGGAGAAAGTTAGCTTTATTTGTCGTGCAGATTGTCCGCTTTGACGTAAAATGCGACAAATTTGCTGAACGCTCTGTTTGCGCCGCCCAAGAGTCATTCTGTTTCTGCGTTGCTAGCGTCTGTCGGCTAAATACAACTGTAGACTCCGCGCAAGCTTTTTCACCGCAAAAGTTGTACAGAGCCACACCGAAGGCTAAAATCGACTTTAAGGTCGAAGGTAAAATCGACCCTAGAGCTTTGAAAACGACGTCACGAAATTTTCAAGTACATCATCGAAGAAAATTACGGCGGCAGATGCGACTCTTAGTACTAACTCTTCTAATCTTAGTACGTTAAGCATTCCAGTCGAGAGATCAGACGTTTTTTCGTCACCTAAGAGACCGGCCGATCCGTTTGCGACGCTGCGGAAAGAAAGAAGATGGCAAAACCACAGGGTTGTTACCGTAACAAACCTCCGTGAGTACCTCCATCTCGAATGGCTTTTGGGGAAACGTTCGTTTTAAACTCAAAGGGATGGTTGTTAAAGCTCACAAAAGCCTGGTTAACGATTTTCTAACGGCAGAGACCGTGTTTACAATGGATGCAGGCCGTTTGCCCCGAGCCCAAAGCGCAAGACCTTTCGGAGAACTCCTCTAGGTCGATGCAACGAAACTACTAGACGCGTGCACCTAGCGGCACGTTACAACCGAAGGACGCCCCTCGTGGACACTATACGAACGCAATTTTTCATTGTCCCAGGCTTCCAAACCGTAAAACCATCCCCCTCCAATCCTAACCCCGTAATTTTCTTACTCTTTCCCCCCCCCCCCCCACCCCTCTTAATAAAAAAAAAAAAGTTTCCTTCTCTCTTTTTTTCTAGCTTTAGCCGGCCCTCCGCTAGAAGGGAATAGGGAGTAACGAAGGTTTGACATCAAAGTAGCGTTTCGTATAAGATTTGTTTGGAAAAATTTGACAATTTTTTATGAAAGCCAAGCACTAGTTCAAACTGGAGATAATAAAACGAAGTCGAATGATCTCACTTCTCAAACCACTGAGCTGCCATTGGTCGGCAGTTTCATGTTTGGAGACTATTGAGCTGCCATTGGTCGGCTGTTTAATCGTTGCGATTGGTCGGCAGTTTTATCGTTGGAGACCATTGAGAGATATAAAAGGCACTTTTTTTTTTTTTTTGAGCACAACATTAAACGCTTAATCGTTAGATCTTGTTACAAAGGCACCCTTAGAATGCCGAATTGAAAAAAAAAAACAAAACCAAAACAAACAGAAAAAAAAAAAAAAATGAAACCGAAACGGGCATTCTTTTGAGCATAACGTTAAAAGCTAAATCGTTAGAGGTTTTATTAAAAAGGCTCCTTTAGGATGCAAAGACAAAAACGGAAAGTTTTGCTTTCCTGGCCACAAGCGATAAAATTGTTAGTAAAACGCACTCTAGCATTCTCACGTTTCAGACGTGACCCAATGTTCGAGTACTCGAACAGGTCCGCTCTACCGTGAATAAAGGTGGAAACTAACACACACTACGAACTAGTCACTGTGTTGGTTTCCTGAAATTTCTACAGTCCATGAAACGTATCTTGTACAGAGTTCATAATTTTGGATCATGGGTGGGCTGCTCAAATGAGCACTCTGCCCAATTGAAACAAAGGAAAAAAAAGAAAAAAAAGAAAAAAGAAACCGAAACGGGCATTCTTTTGAGCATAACGTTAAAAGCTAAATCGTTAGATGTTTTATTAAAAAGGCACCTTTAGAATGCGATGTCCTAAAATATTTTCCTCGATATTTTAAAAAGTAAACAAATACAAAAACTAAGCCTCACAACTGGCGACAACTTTCAATAAGCAAACAAAGCAACAACCTTCCTTTCGAATTCTTTATATTTTAAACGAAGACGAACAAACAAAACAACAAAACAAAAACAAAAAACACAACAAAACAAAAACACAAACAACAACAACACAAACAAAACAAAAACACAAAAACAAAAACAAAAACAAAACAAAAACACAAACAAACAAAAACAAAAACAAAACAAAAACGTGAGTCGACTGATTTTCGCTCAACTGCCTTAGACGAGAAGTCATAAACGTTTGCTTGTGCCAGCAAATTGCAAATTAAGTTGTAAATGAACTGCACCGCAAAAGCTTAACCACAGTTTATTAAGCATATTAAGCCTTTGCTGACATGTTAGGACATTTTAAGCCTTTGCTATTATCATGAGGCTTTTGCTCCACGAGCCAAAAAAGTACGCTAGAGTTTGACAAACTGCATCGCGGTCGAAAAGTGTAATTACGCCAACACTTTTATCCGTTTTAAGCATTTCGTTTTCGCACGAACAACAATTAAGCAGCTCGTTGAGCTTAACGACGTTCGTGTATTTTTTTTCGAAGCCAAAACTTCGGCTATAAGTAGAATGAAGAGGCACTTCGAAAAACAACAAAGCTGTTCGCAGTCGATAGCAACGAGCGACAACATCTCTGCGAGTCTGGCATCAAGGTAAACATTTTTTTTACATTTTCATTTGTTAGTGCCACTTTTGTGTACATTATGTATTCAAAATTTCTTGCTGACGCTAGATTTTTCGTTTTCAATGAACAACAGTTGCACCTCTAGTCGTTTGCTAAAACAGCTTGCTAGGACAACCAAATCAATCATATGTTGTGAAAATTTCTTTTGTTCAACTGACTAAGGAAGATCGAGCGAACGCTTTTTTTTTATAACTTGTTTGTATCATATTGCTATTAAGAAAACAGCGTTGTGTATACTAAACGTGACATAATTGGCAATTATCCGTAACTAAAAATAAGATAGAAATTACAAACTTGATACCATATTTTAATTACTGTAACAAAACTAGACGTCATCGCGTGAGAAAATAAATGTTTATGACACATAACCTATTTTTTTGTTTTTTTTTTTCTTCTCTTTTTTCCTTTTAATCTCTTTTCTTTCGTCCAAAAAGCGTTTTGATTTTGCCTCGCCACAAGCGATGAAATCGATAAAAAACCTGCTCGGACATTCTCAATTCTCAACAACAAAAGCAATCAAAGTTCTAGCTCTCGAGCACGTGCGCCAACAGGTTGATGAAACCGTTCAAATATGCTCGATCGCTAGAATTTAAAAAAAGAAACAAGCCAGAAACAAACCAAAATAAAAAAAGCCAAAAACAAAAATGGACATCTTTAGAACGCTTAAATTTTATAAAATATTTTCCTCTGCGTTTTTAACCAGCTAAACTGTCGTAAAGTTTTTTCGGTGCAGTTCATTTAAAAAACTTAGTTTTCAACTTTTAAACGTTTTAGACTTCTCGTTTAAGGCAGTCGAAAGAAATGAGTCGACTCACTCTCTCTCTCCCTTTTCGGTTTTGTTTTTGTTTACTTGTTTTTGTTTTTTCTTCGTTTGCCTTCGTTTGCCTTTGTTTGCTTTTGGAAAAGTTGTCGCCATGCGAGACTTAGTTTTTTTTTGGCTCAATTTGTGATTAAGTGAAGTTCTAGTCTTGAAAGTGTGCAAAGTGTGGGCCAATCTGGTGGCTGGAGTGATGACACGTGAATGCTGGAAATTCCAGACTTTGAGCGGATTCAGCGTACATAGAAAGAAAAAGTAACATTCACGTGGGTCTCTCCTAAGCTTGCCATTGGTCGGTCTGCTGGCCTTAAGTACCCCCCCCCCCCTCAACGTCACGTTTGCTCAACTTTCTCGGTCTTTGGCGCCCAAAGAAAGCTCGAGGAAGGATAAAAATGGCGAGGTTTCGGTACAGCGTTTTCTGTTTTTCCTATTTGTTTTTGTTTGTTTGTTTGTTTGTTTCGTTTGTTTGTTTATTTATTTAATCGTTTTTTTGTTTGTTTCGTTCGTTTGTTTGTTTGTTTCGTTTGCTTCGTTTGTTTCGTGATGTTTTGTTTTCCCTTCTTGATGGCACAAAACAGAAGCAAACAAGACTTTCGGTTATGTTCGGTTATATTCGGTTCAATAAAAGTTTGTTGGTTTCTGCACAACAACAACAACAAAAGTCCCTCTGTCCCTCAAAAGCAGTTTCTCCTCTGTCCAAAAGAAGAGCTTCTTTGTAATCGATCTTGTCTGAATGGCAGCTCTCCTTTTGCCTATAGGTTTTTATTCCAACCCTTTTGTTGTTGTTAGTGCCATGTTGTTGTTATTGTTATACTCTGTAAAAGCAGTTGTTGCTGTTGTACTTGTTTGTTGTTTCTAAAGACACTGTTGTTGCTGCTGTTTGCGCTGTTAGTAATCACCCACTTGGCTTGTATTTTTGTTTTTTGTTTTTTGTTTTATTTATAAACACTCTCTGAGTAAGTTTTTATGCTTGCAATGAGTGTTTGTTAATGTTCACCCACTTTGCTTGTTTATAATTCTATTTTATTTTATCAACACTCTCTGAGTCAGTGATGGTGTTGCTGTTGTTTTTGTTAGAGCTGCAATGAGTGTTTGTTAATGTTCACACACTTTGCTTGTTTTGTTTTTATTTCTTTATTTTATCAACACCCTTTGAGCCAGTGATGCTGTTGCTGTTGTTTTTGTTATAGCTGCAATGAGTGTTGTTAATGTTCACCCACTTTGCTTGTTTTGTTTTTTTTAATTTATTTATTTTACCAACACCCTTTGAGCCAGTGATGCTGTTGCTGTTGTTTTTGTTATAGCTGCAATGAGTGTTGTTAATGTTCACCCACTTTGCTTGTTTTGTTTTTATTAATTTTTTTATTTTACCAACACCCTTTGAGCCAGTGATGCTGTTGCTGTTGTTTTTGTTATAGCTGCAATGAGTGTTTGTTAATGTTCACCCACTTTGCTTGTTTTGTTTGTGTTTTTGTTTTTGTTTATCAATACCCTTTGAGTCAGTGATGCTGTTTCTGTTGTCGTTGTTATAGTTGCAATGAGTCTTATTAATGTTCACCCACTTTGCTTGTTTTGTTTGTGTTTTTGTTTGTTTTTTTTTTCATCAACACCCTCCTAGTCAGTGATAGTGTTGCTGTTGTTTTTGTTATAGTTGCAATGAGTCTTAATAATATTCACCCACTTTGCTTGTTTTGTTTGTGTTTTTGTTAGCTTTTTTTTCATCAACACCCTCTGAGTCAGTGATAGTGTTGCTGTTGTCGTTGTTATAGTTGCAATGAGTCTTATTAATGTTCACCCACTTTGCTTGTTTTGTTTGTGTTTTTGTTTGTTTTTTTTTCATCAACACCCTCCTAGTCAGTGATTAGTGTTGCTGTTGTTTTTGTTATAGTTGCAATGAGTCTTAATAATATTCACCACCTTTGCTTGTTTTGTTTGTGTTTTTGTTAGCTTTTTTTTCATCAACACCCTCTGAGTCAGTGATAGTGTTGCTGTTGTCGTTGTTATAGTTGCAATGAGTCTTATTAATGTTCACCCACTTTGCTTGCTTTGTTTGTGTTTTTGTTAGCTTTTTTTTCATCAACACCCTCTGAGTCAGTGATAGTGTTGCTGTTGTCGTTGTTATAGTTGCAATGAGTCTTATTAATGTTCACCCACTTTGCTTGCTTTGTTTGTGTTTTTGTTTTTGTTTATTAACACCCATTGAGTCAGTGATGCTGTTGCTGTTGTTGTTATTATAGTTGCAATGAGTGTTTGTTAATGCTCACCGACTTGGCTTGCTTTGTTTGTTTTTTGTTTTTTGTTTTATCAAAACCTTGTGAGTCAGTGATGCTGCTTTTGTTATTTTACTTGTAATTAGAGTTGTTACTGTTCAGCCGCTTTGGTTGTTTTTTAATCTATCTTATTTTATCACCACTCTCTGATTCGGTGATGATGTTGCTGATGCTGTTGTTGTTGTTTTACTTGCAATGATAGTTGTTACTGTTCAGCAACTTTGCTTTTATTCGTTTTTGTTTGTGTGTTTGTTAGTTGTTTTTTTTTTATCAATATCCTCTGAGTCAGTGATGCTGTTGCTGATGCTGCTGTTGCTGTAGTTGGTTTTTATGCTTGCAATGAGAGTTGTTACTGTTCACCCACTTTGCTTGTTTATAATCTATTTTATTTTGTTAACACTCTCTGAGTCAGTGATGTTGTTGTTGTTATTATGCTTGCAATGAGAGTTGTTACTGTTCACCCAGTTTGCTTGTTTGTTTTTTTATTTGTTTTGTTTTTTTTTCTTTTTTGTTTTTGTTTTGTTTGTTTTTTTTATCAATACCCTCTGATTAAGTGATGCTGTTGCTGTTGTTATACATGCAATGGTTGTTGTTACTGTTCAGCCACTTTGCTTGTTTTTTTTAATCTGTTTTGTTTTTCAACACTCTCTGAGTCAGTGATGCTGATGCTGTTGTTGTTATTATGCTTGCAATGAGAGTTGTTACTGTTGTAGTTATGTCTGTCATTTGTCCTTGTTAGCAAGTCTATTTGCCCTCTCTTGCCTTTTTTCAACACAGTTTCTTTCTTTGAGTCATATGGTTGCGAGATCCTCTCAAACTCCATCTCTTTATTTATTTGTTTCTTTTTTTTTTCTCATTCTCCTTCTCATAATAGCAATCACTGTTGCCACCATGCATGTAATGCTAGTTGCTCTCGTTCTTCTTCTTTTGCTAGTGCAAGCTTTGTTTCTTCTTGTTGCTCTCTTTACTTTCTTCTTGCTCTTTTGCAGAGGACTCGAAAAACACAGCTCTTCGCTGTAGTTGTGTTTTCTCATCAATCCACGCAACATTCCAGGATTGGATACAGGCAGAAGAAAAAAACTCTCACTAACTGTTTTCTTTTTTTTTTAGCTTAAACCGTTGCAAACAAACACCTGAACATGTCTTCTTCACAAGAAACAACTCTGTTGTTGCTTCTTCTCCAAACTCTAAAGCAAAAAAAAGAAAAGAAAGCAGTCACAAGAACAGAGAGACTTAAAGCTCAAAAACAAAGTCAGGGCCGCATTAGTTGCAGCGTGTGGCTCCGTAAACAGGGTTGTACCTTTCTATGGTACCAAGAAGAGGTACGCTGTTAGCTGTCCGATGCCTTTGTGCAAACATTCGTCCACAAGCATTAAAAGACACTTGACTAAAAAAGATCATTCTTGGACTTGGATGAAGCTTCCATCTTTTACTCTGCAATGGTCAGGAAGTTTCAGCATGCTCGTCTCGAACGCAAGTCCGGCTGTCCAAAACCTTACCCCTGTTTGCAATGTTGGAAGTATTACGACCGACTGGACATACACTTGAAAGAGACTCATTTCTACGATTCCAAGATGATCAAACAAAAGATTGCAGAGGCAAAGCGATACGACAACGAGAAGCTCTATGTCCCTCAATTTATTCGACCTGCCTTCTTTGGTATTAAGCCAGTAGCTGAACAAGCGTCTGCATCAGGCTCTGCATCCTCTGCTCCTGGGCCTTCCTCCTCTTTTTCTTCTCCGGTTCTTTCCTCTGATCCTCTTTTAAGCTTGCCCTCACCAGTTGCTGGTTCGGTCCGAGGCTCCTTCTGCAAACCAATGCACCTCTGTAGAAAACAAAGAGCTGAACACCGAATCCGTCCTTGACTCTGATTTCGATTCCTTAGAGCACTTGGTTTCCAGCTCCTATGTCTTGACCGAAGAAAAGAGACTCTTGTTTCAGCTGGACAAAGATGCTTTTCACTTTTATTACCAGTCAGCAGATGAGCTCTTCAGAGACTTTGAAAAGTGGCTTGTGGTAGCCAACAACAACACTTGGTCACAAGCAAAAATCTACAAAATGCAGTTGTGGAATATTGACTTGTTGTGACAGCACGTTGACGCTGCACCCAAACGCCCTCACCAATTCCAATGTTTTGGAGGATAGATACTTCTCCTTGCACTTTAAGAAAATTCAGCTCAATTCCAAGCTGAGTGAACTTGACCAAACAAAAGCCATGTCTTGTCACACGTTGTACAACCGCCTCGTCTCCCCTTTGTCTCCTGTTTCGTTTCAGTGAAGCCAGAAACGTCTATTTCGGACTTTCTCATGAGGCCATCCGACGTTTGCGCTGCAAGGTGGATGAGTTGCGAAAAGTGCTGAGGCCCTTTCGTTCTTTGAGGAGGAGCCTTGTGAAAAGAAGAAAAAAGCATCAACATCATCAATGTCAGTTTGCTGACCGAATATGGCAAGTCTGCATACGTAAGAGACTTAGTGGAATCGATTAGAAAGGCGTCTCTTCCGCTGACTAGAGACAATGCTGTGTCTCTACGAAACCATCTTCTGCTCTCTGTCACTGTAATTAACAGTTTAAGAAAATCTAACATTGCTCTTTTAAACATTAGAGACTACATGGCTGCTGAGAAGAGTGAGTGTGGATATTGCATTGTGCAAGAGCGCTACAAACAGCATACAAGTACGGAGCCAAAAACATTCTAGTGCCGAACGACTTGAAAGTGTTGATCGATATTTATTTGCTGAGATACAGAGACCTTCTTGTCAACGACTCTCACTACATGGCTGCAGACACCAAGACTGTTTTGGAGTTGAGCGACTGCTACAGGCCCCTTTTTCCTTCGGTGAGAGCCAACAAAGACGAAGGTGTGACACTAGGTGCAACTAGAGTGCCTGTTTACCAGATGGGTTCCTCTGCTATCACCTCTAGCCTGACGTCCTGCTTCAGAAAAAGCCAAGTAAACATTCCCATGAAGCGTCTTACTCCCACTTGCATTCGCGGTTCGATAGCCACTTACTTTGCCAACAACAGCAAAGAAGATCGCGAGCGGTTTGCTACACTCTACATGAAGCACAGCAGACACACAATGGATAGCTTTTATGTGTCCCAGTGGAAACGCTGCAGAGGAGTTGCGCTTTGCCCTGGGCATCGGACAGTCCTTCGGAGTCATAGAGTCTTTGACTGTTGAAAGTCTGAGAGACCACCAAAGGAGGAGAAGGATGTGATGGACTGGCTCCGAACTAATGCAGAGGAGTACGGTTTTCATGATGTTGAGGACATTTTGAGGAAGATTCAGACTCCGGTTCTGACTCTGAGAATGTGCTGCTACTTTCGGTTGTACCACAGTGGTTCCATTTCTCAGCTGTAGAAAACAATGCTCCTTTAGAGGACAGCAACGAACATGTTGTAGATTTCTTGTGTGAACCTAGCTCAACTCCTGTTTCGTCTGTTCCTTCTGAACAAACAATCGCTGGTCCAGTTCTTGAACTATCCTCTGCTCTTGCACAACTAGTTCCTAATGAACAAGCTGTTTGTATGGATGTAGATCAGACTCTAGCTGTTCCTGTTGGCACAGCTTGTTCTCCTCTTGCATTAACATTATTTCCTGATGAACCGGATTTTATTGAACACCATGCACAACTTTCTCCAGTTTACTTTAGTGAGCAAGTGGTTGCCAAACCTGTTTCTGCTGCTCCTGCTGAACAAGTTGCTTTCAGTCCTTCAAAAGAGGTTTTTTCTGTTCTGCTGGAAACAGTGTCTAATGTTGCTTCACAGCAAGATAATCTTATGGCTGTCACACGTGTTTTCCATGCTCCTCCTGAAGCTGCTCTTCTTGAACCTGCTCTTCTTGAACCTGCTCTTCTTGAACCTGCTCATAAGCAAGTGGTTGCCAAACCTGTTCATGTTGCTCCTTCTCTGCAAGTTGTTTTTAATCCTTCAAAAGAGGTCTTTTCTGTTCCTCTGGCTCCTAATCTTGTTGCTCGTCAGCAAACGATGGCCAAACCCAGTTTGTTTCTTTCAGCTGTTCCAGTCCAACAGGCTGGTACTGTTCTTGAAAAACAGCCCTCACCTGGTGCTGTTCAATCTGTTGGTAGTCTATTTAGCCAAAGTCTTGCTTGTACATTCCAGAGGTAAATTCTTTTTGATTTTTGATTTTTATGCAAATCTCAACACGCTTTCAAAAAATAAAAATGCCCAAATTAACTCCTTGCCCTATTGTTATTGTTAAAGCTGTAAAAAAAAAAAAAAAAAGAAAAACAATTAAAAAAAACAAAAAAAAACAAAAAAAACAACACAGAAGTGTGTATGTATTTGTTGCAGGACTAATTCTGTGATTGCTTAAATGTTTACACAAGTGAATGATACTAAAACTGATTATGTTTTAGAAGTAAAGATCCAAGAAGAAAAAAATCAAGTTGGAAATGCCATCTTTTACTCAAGAACACATCGGTATGTAAACCTAATTTAAACATATATAAACACAAACCTCTTCTTGCACAATTTCAGATGGTTAACTGTTAATAAAAACTTGCCATCATTGCTAAGTGCACTTTTAGAAAGTTGTGTCTACCCGATTTCTAATGATGAAGTTAGAAACTTCACCGTTAGAAATCATGCACAGCTTGTTATTATCTCTAACACTTAGAAACTGTTGATGGTTTTTTATGAATTAGAAAAATGAACATGGTTTTATTTTATTTCAGGATCAACTCAGCCAAGAACAAAGGAAAACAAAGCAGAAGTTAGCCAATGCAATTAGGTAATCTTTCAAAAACCAGTTGTTGCTATCAGTGCAAACAATAAGGTCAACAAAAAAAAACAAATAAAAAAACAAAATTAATCTTGTCATGCTTCAGAACCAAATGAATATTCGATTTAATCTCTTTGTGTTATGACTTGAGTTTGTAAAATTTTAGATGAAATAGTTGAAAAGCTGAATGCTTGCCCTGGCCACAACGAATGGTTCAACACCAGAAGTTTTCCACGATGTGCAGCTTTGGTGTTGGCATACATCTTGCAAGACGTGTTTACAGATGTAAGCTCAAGTTGCTCGTACAAAGATTACCTTGGCATCTTGGCAAATCATAGCAGTGACAAGCTCATTCATGTCTTGCAAAAGTACTCCTACCGAAGCCATATTAAAGACAAAATTAAAAACATGAAGCTAAAAATTCAAAAAGAGGGTAGTTTAGAAAAGTTTGTTCAATATGGCAATATAGTGAGACCATTTATGTAGTTTAGAAAAGTTTGTTCAGTTTGGCAATAAAGATGGGCCTTTTGTGTAGTTTGTTTTCTCTATGCTTTTGCAAATATATTTATCTGTTTCGCTAAATACATAATAAACAAGAAGTTCTGTTAAACTGTTCTCACATTTCTTATTTAAAGATAGTTCAAACTTTTTTTATCTTTAAAAAAAAAAAAAGTCGTTTTGTTATTCTGTTAACACTTTTAATAGAGTTGCATTTAGAATTATTTCTGATGTTTTTAAGAGTTGTTAAAAAGCAAATTAATATTTTCTGTGATGTTAAACTGCATAAGTGAAATTTAAAAAAGGAAAACTGCTCCAACCATTTTTCGGAAAAAGAAATCAAAAAGTTCCTTATTTTAAAAGATCTAGACATCCATTTCTTCTTCAGCAAAATAGCGAGGCTTTTTTTATGAACTCTTACTCTCTATTTTTTCATATATTTACACAAAGGATTTTATTTAGTTCAATGTAAACATACATAGAAGTATATTATGTTTTTTTTTTGTTTTTTTTTTTTTATGGTGTCTAACTTTTGTTTCACTTCTATTTTATTTTACGTTTATCTTGTATTTTATCATGCCTTATTGGTTTTTGCGTTTTGTGATGTCAAGCTGCGTAAGCTAAACTTAAAAGAGGAAAACTACGCTAACTTTTCTTTGAAAAATATTCAAAAAGTACCTTAAAAGAGAAAGCACACGAATTTAAAAAGTTGTATCTTGCCATCCAATTCTTCTTCTGCAAAGTAGTGAGGCTTTTGCTCTCTAACTTATCTCTATTTACGCAAAGGGTTTTATTTCAATGTAAACACGTATAAAAGAATACTTTGTTAAAAATAATGTTAAAGGAGTTGCGTAAAAAAAACGTCTGAATAAACTTTCTTTACAAAAAAAAACAACTAAGAAACAAGCGCGCCTAAGAAAAACCAGATCGCGATTCACTAAGTCAATAGACGAAAGAAACAAACTTTAAAAAGTCTTTCTAGACAACAAATTCTATTTTTGGCAATGCAGTTTTTGTATTTATGCAACCTATCTTTTGTTTCACTTCTACTTTATTTTACGTTTACCTTGTATTTTGTCTTGCCTTTTTGCGTTTTGTGATGTCAAGCTACATAATCTAAACTTAAAAGAGGAAAACTAGGCTAGTAGAATATTATGTTGTTGGTTTTATATGCAGCCTAACTTTAGTTTCATCTATATTTTGTTTGCGTTTATCTTATATTTTATCTTGTCTTTTTGAGTTTTGTGTTTGTGATGTCAAGCTACATAAGCTAAACTTTAAAGAGGAAAACTACGCTAACCTTTTTTTGAAAAACTATTCAAAAACTACCTTTAACAAAGTAGCGGGGCTTTTTATGCACTTTTACTCTCTAACATACCTATATTTGCGCAGAGGATTTTATTTAACTCAATGTAAACATACGTAGAAAAATATTGTTACCCGTTTATTTTATGCAGCCTAACTTTAGCTTCATCTGTATTTTATTTTACGTTTATCTTATATTTTATTTTGTCTTTTTGAGTTTGTGCTTTGTGATGTCAAGCTACATAAGCTAATGTTAAAAGAGGAAAACTACGCTAACCTTTTTTTGAAAAACTATTCAAAAACAACCTTTAACAAAGTAGCGAGGCTTTTTATGCACTTTTACTCTCTAACATACCTATATTTGCGCAGAGGATTTTATATAACTCAATGTAAACATACATAGAAAAATATTGTTACCCGTTTATTTCATGCAGCCTAACTTTAGCTTCATCTACATTTTATTTTACGTTTATCTTATATTTTATTTTGTCTTTTTGAGTTTTGTGTTTTGTGATGTCAAGCTACATAAGCTAATGTTAAAAGAGGAAAGCTACGCTAACCTTTCTTTGAAAAACTGTTCAAAAACTACCTTAGACATAATCTAGATTTAAAAGAGGAAGACTACGCTATTTTTGCTTTGAAAAAACTTTCGAAAACTACCTTAATCGATAGAGATAGCACACGATTTTAAAATGTTGTATCTAGTCATGCACTTCTTTTACACCAAAGTAGCGAGGCTTTCTATGCACTTTTACTCTCTAACATAGCTATTTTTGCGCAAACGGTTTTATTTATTTCAATTTAAACATGCCTAGTAGATTATTATGTTGTGGTTTTTTATGCAGCCTAACTTTAGTTTCATCTATATTTTATTTTGCGTTTATCTTATATTTTATCTTGTCTTTTGAGTTTTATATTTTGTGATGTCAAGCTACATAAGCTAAACTTTAAAGAGGAAATTTACGCTAACCTGTCTTTGAAAAACTATTCAAAAACTACCTTTAACAAAGTAGCGAGGCTTTTTATGCCTTTTTACTCTCTAGCATACCTATATTTGCGCAGAGGGTTTTATTTAATTCAACTTAAACATACCTGTTAGATTATTATGTTGTTGGTTTTTTATGCAGTCTAACTTAAGCTACATCTATTTTTCATGTTACGTTTGTCTTATATTTTATTTTATGTTTTTGTGTTCTGTGATGTCAAGCTACATAAGCTAATGTTAAAAGAGGAAAGCTACGCTAACCTTTCTTTGAAAACTATTCGAAATCTATTTTGAGATAATCTAGATTTAAAAGAGGAACACTACGCTAATTTTGCTTTGAAAAAAACTCTCGAAAACTACCTTATTCGATAGAGATAGCACACAAATTTAAAAAAGTGTATCTAGTCATCCACTTCTTCTACAGCAAAGTAGCGAGGCTTTCTATGCACTTTTACTCTCTAACATTATGCATTTTACTCTCTATTTTGCGCAAAGGGTTTTATTTAATTCAATTAAACATGCCTAGTAGATATTTTATGTTGTTGGTTTTTTATGCAGCCTAACTTTAGCTACATCTATTTGTCTTATATTTTATTTTATGTTTTTGTGTTCTGTGATGTCAAGCTACATAAGCTAATGTTAAAAGAGGAAAGCTACGCTAACTTTTCTTTGAAAAACTATTCAAAATCTACCTTGAGATAATCTAGATTTAAAAGAGGAACACTACGCTAATTTTGCTTTGAAAAAACATTCG
The DNA here is from genome assembly GCF_058129835.1 of Hydra viridissima. NCBI lineage: Eukaryota > Metazoa > Cnidaria > Hydrozoa > Anthoathecata > Hydridae > Hydra > Hydra viridissima. The sequence goes on along the minus strand of NW_028324382.1, from coordinate 25,385 downwards.
AAAACTACCTTATATTTTATCTTGCCTTTGTTAGTTTTGTGTTTTATTATGTCAAGCTTCATAATCTAATCTTAAAAGAGGAAAACTGCGCTAACTTTCCATTGAAAAAGTACTCAAAAAGGACCTAAATCGATATAGATAGCTCACGATTTTAAAAAGTTGCATATAGTCATCTTCTTCAGCAAAGTATCGAGGCTTTTTATGGATTTTTACTTTAACAAAGTTGCGAGGCTTTTAATGCTTTTTACTAACATACCTATATTTGCGCAAAGGATTTTATATAATTCAATTTAAACATGCCTAGTAGATTATTATGTTGTTAGTTTTTTATGCAGCTTATCTTTAGTTTCATTTATATTATGTTTTAGGTTTATCTTATATTTTATCTTATCTTTTTGAGTTTTGTGTTTTGTGATGCCAAGAATTTTAAGCTAAACTTAAAAGAGGAATGCTACGCTAACCTTTCTTTGAAAATCTATTCATAAACTACCTTAGACAAAAGCTAGATTTAAAAGAGGAAAACTACGCTATTTTTGCTTTGAAAAAACTTTCGAAAACCACCTTAATCGATAGAGATAGCACACAATTTTAAAAAGTTGCATATAGTCATCCACTTCTTCTGCAGCAAAGTAGCGATGCTTTTTATGCACTTTTTCTCACTAGTTTGCTTATATTTACGCAAAGGAATTCATTTAATTCAATCCAAGCATATATAGAAGATTATTATGCTATGATTTTTTTTTTCTTTTATGCAGCCTAACAATTATTTCACCTATATTTTATTTTACGATTAACTTTTATCTTACTTTTCTTTTTTGAGTTTTGTGTTTTGTGATATCAAGCTACATAAACTAAACTTTAAAGAGGAAAACTACGCTAACCTTTCTTTGAAAAACTATTCAAAAACTACCTTTAACAAAGTAGCGAGGCTTTTTCTCTCTAACATACCTATATTTGCGCATAGGATTTTATTTAATTTAATGTAAACATACCTAGTAGATTATTATGTTGTTGGTTTTTTATGCAGTCTAACTTTAGCTTCATCTGTATTTTATTTTACGTTTATCTTATATTTTATTTTGTCTTTTTGAGCTTTGTGTTTTGTGATGTCAAGCTACATAAGCTAAACTTAAAAGAGGAAAGCTACGCTAACCTTTCTTTGAAAAACTATTCAAAAACTACCTTTAACAAAGTAGCGAGGCTTTTTCTCTCTAACATACCTATATTTGCGCATAGGATTTTATTTAATTTAATGTAAACATACCTAGTAGATTATTATGTTGTTGGTTTTTTATGCAGTCTAACTTTAGCTTCATCTGTATTTTATTTTACGTTTATCTTATATTTTATTTTGTCTTTTTGAGCTTTGTGTTTTGTGATGTCAAGCTACATAAGCTAAACTTAAAAGAGGAAAGCTACGCTAACCTTTCTTTGAAAAACTATTCAAAATCTACCTTTGAGATAATCTAAATTTAAAAGAGGAACACTGCGCTATTTTTGCTTTGAAAAAACTTTCGAAAACTACCTTATTCGATAGAGACAGCACACAAATTTAAAAGTTTGTATCTAGTCATCCACTTCTTCTACAGCAATGTAGCGAGGCTTTTTATGCACTTTTACTCTCTAACATACCTATATTTGCGCAAAGGATTTTATTTAACTCAATGTAAATATACATAGAAGAGTATTGTTACCCGTTTATTTTATGCAGCCTAACTTTAGTTTCATCTATATTTTATATTGCGTTTACCTTATATTTTGTCTTGCCTTTGTTACTTTTGTGTTTTGTTATGTCAAGCTTCATGATCCAATCTTAAAAGAGGAAAACTGCGCTAACTTCTCATTGAAAAAGTACTCAAAAAGGACCTAAATCGATATAGATAGCTCACGATTTTAAAAAGTTGCATATAGTCATCTTCTTCTTCAGCAAAGTATCGAGGCTTTTTATGGACTTTTAATCTCTTATTTACCCAAATTTGCGCAAAGGACTTTACTTAATTCAACTTAAACATGTCTAGTAGATTATTAAGTTGTTTGTTTTTTATGCAGCCTAACTTTAGTTTCATTTATATTTTATTTTACGTTTATCTGATATTTTATCTTGTCTTTTTGTGTGTTGTTTTGTCAAGCTACATAAGCTAAACTTAAAAGTGGAAAACTACGCTAACCTTTCTTTGAAAATCTATTCAAAAACTGCCTTAGACATAAGGTAGATTTAAAAGAGGAAGACTGCGCTATTTTTGCTTTAAAAAACTTTCGAAAAATACCTTAATCCATCGAGGTAGTACACGAATTTACAAAGTTGTATCTAGTCATCCACATCTTCTATAGCAAAGTAGCGAGGCTTTTTTATGCACTTTTGAGTTCTAATTTATCTCTGTTTACGCAAATGGTTTTTGTTTATTTCTGTGTAATGATATACAAAAGAGTATTTTGTTAAAGATTATGCTGCAGGAGCTGCGTAAAAAAACTCTGGTGACCTTTCCTTAAGAAAAAAGCAACTGAGAGGCATGTGCGCTTTAGAAAATTCAAATCGCGATTCTTCAAATTAAAAGACGAAAAGAACGAACTTTAAAAGCTCTTACTAGACGTTTGTGTTTATGATAGGCAATGCAGTTTTAGATTTTATGCAGCCTAACATTTGTTTCATCTATATCTTATTTTACGTTTATCTTATACTTTATCTTGCCTTTTTGAGTTTAGTATTTTGTGATGTCATGCTAAATAAGCTAAACTTTGCTAATTTTTATTTGAAAAAATATTCAAAAACTACCTGAATTATAAGCTAGATCTAAAAGAGGAAACTGCGCTAACTTTTCTTTGAAAAAATATTTAAAAACTACCTTAAACATAAGCTAGATCTAAAAGAGGAAAACTACGCTAACTTTTCTTTGAAAAAATATTCAAAAACTACCTTAAACATAAGCTAGATCTGAAAGAGAAAAACTACGCTAACTTTTCTTTGAAAAATTATTCAAAAACTACCTTAAACATAAGCTAGATCTGAAAGAGAAAAACTACGCTAACTTTTCTTTGAAAAATTATTCAAAAACTACCTTTAAACATGATTTAGATTTAAAAGATGAAAAATACACTAACATTTCTTTGAAAAAATATTTAAAAACTACCTTAAACATAAGCTATATCTAAAAGAGAAAAACTACGCTAACTTTTCTTTGAAAAATTATTCAAAAACTACCTTTAAACATGATTTAGATTTAAAAGATGAAAACTACACTAACATTACTTTGAAAAAATATTTAAAAACTACCTTAAACATAAGCTAGATCTAAAAGAGGAAAACTACGCTAACTTTTCTTTGAAAAATATTCAAAACTACCTTAAACATAAGCTAGATCTGAAAGAGAAAAACTACGCTAACTTTTCTTTGAAAAATTATTCAAAAACTACCTTTAAACATGATTTAGATTAAAAGATGAAAACTACACTAACATTTCTTTGAAAAAATATTTAAAAACTACCTTAAACATAAGCTAGATCTAAAAGAGGAAAACTACGCTAACTTTTCTTTGAAAAAATATTTAAATACTACCTTAAACATAAGCTAGATCTAAAAGAGGAAAACTACGCTAACTTTTCTTTGAAAAAATATTCAAAAACTACCTTAAACAAGCTAGATCTGAAAGAGAAAAACTACGCTAACTTTTCTTTGAAAAATATTCAAAAACTACCTTTAAACATGATTTAGATTTAAAAGATGAAAACTACACTAACATTTCTTTGAAAAAATATTTAAAAACTACCTTAAACATAAGCTAGATCTAAAAGAGGAAAACTACGCTAACTTTTCTTTGAAAAAATATTCAAAAACTACCTTAAACATAAGCTAGATCTGAAAGGGGAAAACTACGCTAACTTTTCTTTGAAAAAATATTCAAAAACTACCTTTAAACATGATTTAAATTTAAAAAAGGAAAACTACGCTAACATTTCTTTGAAAAAATATTTAAAAACTACCTTAAACATAAGCTAGATCTAAAAGAGAAAACTACGCTAACTTTTCTTTGAAAAAAATATTCAAAAACTACCTTAAACATAAGCTAGATCTGAAAGGGGAAAACTACGCTAACTTTTCTTTGAAAAAAATATTCAAAACTACCTTTAAACATGATTTAAATTTAAAAAAGGAAAACTACGCTAACATTTCTTTGAAAAAATATTTAAAAACTACCTTAAACATAAGCTAGATCTAAAAGAGGAAAACTACGCTAACTTTTCTTTGAAAAATATTCAAAAACTACCTTAAACATAAGCTAGATCTGAAAGGGGAAAACTACGCTAACTTTTCTTTGAAAAAATATTCAAAAACTACCTTTAAACATGATTTAATTTAAAAAAGGAAAACTACGCTAACATTTCTTTGAAAAAATATTCAAAAAGTACCTTAATCGAAAGAGATAGCACACGAATTTAAAAAGTTGCATCTAGTCATCCGTTTCTTCTTCATCATCAAAGTAGCACACGAATTTAAAAAGTTGCATCTAGTCATCCGTTTCTTCTTCATCAAAGTAGCGAGGCGTTTATGCACTTTTTATTCTCTAATTTATCTCTACTTACGCAAATGGCTTTTGTTTATTTCAATTTAAAAATTTTCAAAAGAGTATTTTGTTAAAGATTATGCTGCAGGAGCTGTGTAAAAAAACTCTGGTGACCTTTCCTTAAGAAAAAGCAACTAAAATAGATGTGCGCCGAAGAAAATCCAAATTGCGATTCACTAAATTAAAAGACAAAAACAACAAACTTTAAAAGTGAAACCATTTTTACAAGCGTATTTTGTAAAGATGAAATGTTCTTATTACATTCTAACGTTACGAAAAGGATTTTCTTCTGTTCAAATATTTATTACAATTTAAAGTGTTAAATAATGTTACAGAAACGACCTAAGACGCCTGTTATATTAATTTAAACGAACAAAATAGATAAAAAAAAAAGAAAAACTATCATTTAAAAAAAAAAGAAAAAAAGAAAAGAAATAGAAATTGAGGAAAAACAAAAATAAGAACTTCTAACAAAGAGCTTTTCTTTTTATTTTTCAGATTTTAGATGCTTAATTCCTTGGAATGAAAGTTGAACTGATGACCCACTACTAAGGTTGTTCCTAGCCTTCCGTTCTCAAACTAGGCAATTCTGAGAGGCTGTTTGATTAAGTACCGTTGATAGTAGTATCGCACGTAAGAGACTTCTAAAACTCTGATTATTAATTCCTTGAATGAAGAGATGACTTCATACTCACTAACGAGGTTGTTCTTAGCCATCCGTTCTCAAACTATGCAAAACAGTGAAGTTGTTTGATTAAGTATCACAGTTTGCTGATTTGCACGTGCACCATTGCCGAAACTGTGATGCTTGGTTCCTTGATTGGATTGAAGAAGCTCATCACCATGCTTTTTACAAGCTGTCCGTTGTTATGTTTTGCAATTCAGTGGTCTGTTTTGCAATTCATTTTCTGTTTGTTTAAGTACCATCGATGGTGGTGTCGTGCATGCAACTTTCCGAAACTCTGATGCTTGTTTTTCTTGAATGGAGAGATGAGCTTATACTTTAGGTGACTTTTAAAACTGCAGTAATTAGTGCCTCGAATGGAAAAACGAACTCATTCATTACAGACCAAGGTTGTTCCTGGCCATCCGTTAACATATTAGGCAAAGGAGAAAGTTAGCTTTATTTGTCGTGCAGATTGTCCGCTTTGACGTAAAATGCGACAAATTTGCTGAACGCTCTGTTTGCGCCGCCCAAGAGTCATTCTGTTTCTGCGTTGCTAGCGTCTGTCGGCTAAATACAACTGTAGACTCCGCGCAAGCTTTTTCACCGCAAAAGTTGTACAGAGCCACACCGAAGGCTAAAATCGACTTTAAGGTCGAAGGTTAAAATCGACCCTAGAGCTTTGAAAACGACGTCACGAAATTTTCAAGTACATCATCGAAGAAAATTACGGCGGCCAGATGCGACTCTTAGTACTAACTCTTCTAATCTTAGTACGTTAAGCATTCCAGTCGAGAGATCAGACGTTTTTTCGTCACCTAAGAGACCGGCCGATCCGTTGCGACGCTGCGGAAAGAAAGAGATGGCAAACCACAGGGTTGTTACCGTAACAAACCTCCGTGAGTACCTCCATCTCGAATGGCTTTTGGGGAAACGTTCGTTTTAAACTCAAAGGGATGGTTGTTAAAGCTCACAAAAGCCTGGTTAACGATTTTCTAACGGCAGAGACCGTGTTTACAATGGATGCAGGCCGTTTGCCCGAGCCCAAAGCGCAAGACCTTTCGGAGAACTCCTCTAGGTCGATGCAACGAAACTACTAGACGCGTGCACCTAGCGGCACGTTACAACCGAAGGACGCCCCTCGTGGACACTATACGAACGCAATTTTTCATTGTCCCCAGGCTTCCAAACCGTAAAACCATCCCCCTCCAATCCTAACCCCGTAATTTTCTTACTCTTTCCCCCCCCCCCCCCCCACCCCTCTTAATAAAAAAAAAAAAGTTTCCTTCTCTCTTTTTTTCTAGCTTTTAGCCGGCCCTCCGCTAGAAGGGAATAGGGAGTAACGAAGGTTTGACATCAAAGTAGCGTTTCGTATAAGATTTGTTTGGAAAAATTTGACAATTTTTATGAAAGCCAAGCACTAGTTCAACTGGAGATAATAAAACGAAGTCGAATGATCTCACTTCTCAAACCACTGAGCTGCCATTGGTCGGCAGTTTCATGTTTGGAGACTATTGAGCTGCCATTGGTCGGCTGTTTAATCGTTGCGATTGGTCGGCAGTTTTATCGTTGGAGACATTGAGAGATATAAAAGGCACTTTTTTTTTTTTTTGAGCACAACATTAAACGCTTAATCGTTAGATCTTGTTACAAAGGCACCCTTAGAATGCCGAATTGAAAAAAAAAACAAAAACCAAAACAAACAGAAAAAAAAAAAAAAAATGAAACCGAAACGGGCATTCTTTTGAGCATAACGTTAAAAGCTAAATCGTTAGAGGTTTTATTAAAAAGGCTCCTTTAGGATGCAAAAGACAAAAACGGAAAGTTTTGCTTTCCTGGCCACAAGCGATAAAATTGTTAGTAAAACGCACTCTAGCATTCTCACGTTTCAGACGTGACCCAATGTTCGAGTACTCGAACAGGTCCGCTCTACCGTGAATAAAGGTGGAACTAACACACACTACGAACTAGTCACTGTGTTGGTTTCCTGAAATTTCTACAGTCCATGAAACGTATCTTGTACAGAGTTCATAATTTTGGATCATGGGTGGGCTGCTCAAATGAGCACTCTGCCCAATTGAAACAAAGGAAAAAAAAGAAAAAAAAGAAAAAAGAAACCGAAACGGGCATTCTTTTGAGCATAACGTTAAAAGCTAAATCGTTAGATGTTTTATTAAAAAGGCACCTTTAGAATGCGATGTCCTAAAATATTTTCCTCGATATTTTAAAAAGTAAACAAATACAAAACTAAGCCTCACAACTGGCGACAACTTTCAATAAGCAAACAAAGCAACAACCTTCCTTTCGAATTCTTTATATTTTAAACGAAGACGAACAAACAAAAACACAAACAAAAACAAAAACACAAACAAAAACAAAAACACAAACAAAAACAAAAACACAAACAAAAACAAAAACACAAACAAAAACAAAAACACAAACAAAAACAAAAACACAAACAAAAACAAAAACAAAAACAAAAACGTGAGTCGACTGATTTCGCTCAACTGCCTTAGACGAGAAGTCATAAACGTTTGCTTGTGCCAGCAAATTGCAAATTAAGTTGTAAATGAACTGCACCGCAAAAGCTTAACCACAGTTTATTAAGCATATTAAGCCTTTGCTGACATGTTAGGACATTTTAAGCCTTTGCTATTATCATGAGGCTTTTGCTCCACGAGCCAAAAAAGTACGCTAGAGTTTGACAAACTGCATCGCGGTCGAAAAGTGTAATTACGCCAACACTTTTATCCGTTTTAAGCATTTCGTTTTCGCACGAACAACAATTAAAGCAGCTCGTTGAGCTTAACGACGTTCGTGTATTTTTTTTCGAAGCCAAAACTTCGGCTATAAGTAGAATGAAGAGGCACTTCGAAAAACAACAAAGCTGTTCGCAGTCGATAGCAACGAGCGACAACATCTCTGCGAGTCTGGCATCAAGGTAAACATTTTTTTTTACATTTTCATTTGTTAGTGCCACTTTTGTGTACATTATGTATTCAAAAATTTCTTGCTGACGCTAGATTTTTCGTTTTCAATGAACAACAGTTGCAACCTCTAGTCGTTTGCTAAAAACAGCTTGCTAGGACAACCAAATCAATCATATGTTGTGAAAATTTCTTTTTGTTCAACTGACTAAGGAAGATCGAGCGAACGCTTTTTTTTTTATAACTTGTTTGTATCATATTGCTATTAAGAAAACAGCGTTGTGTATACTAAACGTGACATAATTGGCAATTATCCGTAACTAAAAATAAGATAGAAATTACAAACTTGATACCATATTTTAATTACTGTAACAAAACTAGACGTCATCGCGTGAGAAAATAAATGTTTATGACACATAACCTATTTTTTTGTTTTTTTTTTTCTTCTCTTTTTTCCTTTTAATCTCTTTTCTTTCGTCCAAAAAGCGTTTTGATTTTTGCCTCGCCACAAGCGATGAAATCGATAAAAAAACCTGCTCGGACATTCTCAATTCTCAACAACAAAAGCAATCAAAGTTCTAGCTCTCGAGCACGTGCGCCAACAGGTTGATGAAACCGTTCAAATATGCTCGATCGCTAGAATTTAAAAAAAGAAACAAGCCAGAAACAAACCAAAATAAAAAAAAGCCAAAAACAAAAATGGACATCTTTAGAACGCTTAAATTTTATAAAATATTTTCCTCTGCGTTTTTAACCAGCTAAACTGTCGTAAAGTTTTTTCGGTGCAGTTCATTTAAAAAACTTAGTTTTCAACTTTTAAACGTTTTAGACTTCTCGTTTAAGGCAGTCGAAAGAAATGAGTCGACTCACTCTCTCTCTCCCTTTTCGGTTTTGTTTTTGTTTACTTGTTTTTGTTTTTTCTTCGTTTGCCTTCGTTTGCCTTTGTTTGCTTTTGGAAAAGTTGTCGCCATGCGAGACTTAGTTTTTTTTTGGCTCAATTTGTGATTAAGTGAAGTTCTAGTCTTGAAAGTGTGCAAAGTGTGGGCCAATCTGGTGGCTGGAGTGATGACACGTGAATGCTGGAAATTCCAGACTTTGAGCGGATTCAGCGTACATAGAAAGAAAAAGTAACATTCACGTGGGTCTCTCCTAAGCTTGCCATTGGTCGGTCTGCTGGCCTTAAGTACCCCCCACCCCCTCAACGTCACGTTTGCTCAACTTTCTCGGTCTTTGGCGCCCAAAGAAAGCTCGAGGAAGGATAAAAATGGCGAGGTTTCGGTACAGCGTTTTCTGTTTTTCCTATTTGTTTTTGTTTGTTTGTTTGTTTGTTTCGTTTGTTTGTTTATTTATTTAATCGTTTTTTTGTTTGTTTCGTTCGTTTGTTTGTTTGTTTCGTTTGCTTCGTTTGTTTCGTGATGTTTTGTTTTCCCTTCTTGATGGCACAAAACAGAAGCAAACAAGACTTTCGGTTATGTTCGGTTATATTCGGTTCAATAAAAGTTTGTTGGTTTCTGCACAACAACAACAACAAAAGTCCCTCTGTCCCTCAAAAGCAGTTTCTCCTCTGTCCAAAAGAAGAGCTTCTTTGTAATCGATCTTGTCTGAATGCAGCTCTCCTTTTGCCTATAGGTTTTTATTCCAACCCTTTTGTTGTTGTTAGTGCCATGTTGTTGTTATTGTTATACTCTGTAAAAGCAGTTGTTGCTGTTGTACTTGTTTGTTGTTTCTAAAGACACTGTTGTTGCTGCTGTTTGCGCTGTTAGTAATCACCCACTTGGCTTGTATTTTTGTTTTTTGTTTTTTGTTTTATTTATAAACACTCTCTGAGTAAGTTTTTATGCTTGCAATGAGTGTTTGTTAATGTTCACCCACTTTGCTTGTTTATAATCTATTTTATTTTATCAACACTCTCTGAGTCAGTGATGGTGTTGCTGTTGTTTTTGTTAGAGCTGCAATGAGTGTTTGTTAATGTTCACACACTTTGCTTGTTTTGTTTTTATTTCTTTATTTTATCAACACCCTTTGAGCCAGTGATGCTGTTGCTGTTGTTTTTGTTATAGCTGCAATGAGTGTTGTTAATGTTCACCCACTTTGCTTGTTTTGTTTTTTTTAATTTATTTATTTTACCAACACCCTTTGAGCCAGTGATGCTGTTGCTGTTGTTTTTGTTATAGCTGCAATGAGTGTTGTTAATGTTCACCCACTTTGCTTGTTTTGTTTTTATTAATTTTTTTATTTTACCAACACCCTTTGAGCCAGTGATGCTGTTGCTGTTGTTTTTGTTATAGCTGCAATGAGTGTTTGTTAATGTTCACCCACTTTGCTTGTTTTGTTTGTGTTTTTGTTTTTGTTTATCAATACCCTTTGAGTCAGTGATGCTGTTTCTGTTGTCGTTGTTATAGTTGCAATGAGTCTTATTAATGTTCACCCACTTTGCTTGTTTTGTTTGTGTTTTTGTTTGTTTTTTTTTTCATCAACACCCTCCTAGTCAGTGATAGTGTTGCTGTTGTTTTTGTTATAGTTGCAATGAGTCTTAATAATATTCACCCACTTTGCTTGTTTTGTTTGTGTTTTTGTTAGCTTTTTTTTCATCAACACCCTCTGAGTCAGTGATAGTGTTGCTGTTGTCGTTGTTATAGTTGCAATGAGTCTTATTAATGTTCACCCACTTTGCTTGTTTTGTTTGTGTTTTTGTTTGTTTTTTTTTCATCAACACCCTCCTAGTCAGTGATAGTGTTGCTGTTGTTTTTGTTATAGTTGCAATGAGTCTTAATAATATTCACCCACTTTGCTTGTTTTGTTTGTGTTTTTGTTAGCTTTTTTTTCATCAACACCCTCTGAGTCAGTGATAGTGTTGCTGTTGTCGTTGTTATAGTTGCAATGAGTCTTATTAATGTTCACCCACTTTGCTTGCTTTGTTTGTGTTTTTGTTAGCTTTTTTTTCATCAACACCCTCTGAGTCAGTGATAGTGTTGCTGTTGTCGTTGTTATAGTTGCAATGAGTCTTATTAATGTTCACCCACTTTGCTTGCTTTGTTTGTGTTTTTGTTTTTGTTTATTAACACCCATTGAGTCAGTGATGCTGTTGCTGTTGTTGTTATTATAGTTGCAATGAGTGTTTGTTAATGCTCACCGACTTGGCTTGCTTTGTTTGTTTTTTGTTTTTTGTTTTATCAAAACCTTGTGAGTCAGTGATGCTGCTTTTGTTATTTTACTTGTAATTAGAGTTGTTACTGTTCAGCCGCTTTGGTTGTTTTTTAATCTATCTTATTTTATCACCACTCTCTGATTCGGTGATGATGTTGCTGATGCTGTTGTTGTTGTTTTACTTGCAATGATAGTTGTTACTGTTCAGCAACTTTGCTTTTATTCGTTTTTGTTTGTGTGTTTGTTAGTTGTTTTTTTTTTATCAATATCCTCTGAGTCAGTGATGCTGTTGCTGATGCTGCTGTTGCTGTAGTTGGTTTTTATGCTTGCAATGAGAGTTGTTACTGTTCACCCACTTTGCTTGTTTATAATCTATTTTATTTTGTTAACACTCTCTGAGTCAGTGATGTTGTTGTTGTTATTATGCTTGCAATGAGAGTTGTTACTGTTCACCCAGTTTGCTTGTTTTGTTTTTTTATTTGTTTTGTTTTTTTTTCTTTTTTGTTTTTGTTTTGTTTGTTTTTTTTATCAATACCCTCTGATTAAGTGATGCTGTTGCTGTTGTTATACATGCAATGGTTGTTGTTACTGTTCAGCCACTTTGCTTGTTTTTTTTAATCTGTTTTGTTTTTTCAACACTCTCTGAGTCAGTGATGCTGATGCTGTTGTTGTTATTATGCTTGCAATGAGAGTTGTTACTGTTGTAGTTATGTCTGTCATTTGTCCTTGTTAGCAAGTTCTATTTGCCCTCTCTTGCCTTTTTTCAACACAGTTTCTTTCTTTGAGTCATATGGTTGCGAGATCCTCTCAAACTCCATCTCTTTATTTATTTGTTTCTTTTTTTTTTCTCATTCTCCTTCTCATAATAGCAATCACTGTTGCCACCATGCATGTAATGCTAGTTGCTCTCGTTCTTCTTCTTTTGCTAGTGCAAGCTTTGTTTCTTCTTGTTGCTCTCTTTACTTTCTTCTTGCTCTTTTGCAGAGGACTCGAAAAAACACAGCTCTTCGCTGTAGTTGTGTTTCTCATCAATCCACGCAACATTCCAGGATTGGATACAGGCAGAAGAAAAAAAACTCTCACTAACTGTTTTCTTTTTTTTTTAGCTTAAACCGTTGCAAACAAACACCTGAACATGTCTTCTTCACAAGAAAACAACTCTGTTGTTGCTTCTTCTCCAAACTCTAAAGCAAAAAAAAAGAAAAGAAAGCAGTCACAAGAACAGAGAGACTTAAAGCTCAAAAACAAAGTCAGGGCCGCATTAGTTGCAGCGTGTGGCTCCGTAAACAGGGTTGTACCTTTCTATGGTACCAAGAAGAGGTACGCTGTTAGCTGTCCGATGCCTTTGTGCAAACATTCGTCCACAAGCATTAAAAGACACTTGACTAAAAAAGATCATTCTTGGACTTTGGATGAAGCTTCCATCTTTTACTCTGCAATGGTCAGGAAGTTTCAGCATGCTCGTCTCGAACGCAAGTCCGGCTGTCCAAAACCTTACCCCTGTTTGCAATGTTGGAAGTATTACGACCGACTGGACATACACTTGAAAGAGACTCATTTCTACGATTCCAAGATGATCAAACAAAAGATTGCAGAGGCAAAGCGATACGACAACGAGAAGCTCTATGTCCCTCAATTTATTCGACCTGCCTTCTTTGGTATTAAGCCAGTAGCTGAACAAGCGTCTGCATCAGGCTCTGCATCCTCTGCTCCTGGGCCTTCCTCCTCTTTTTCTTCTCCGGTTCTTTCCTCTGATCCTCTTTTAAGCTTGCCCTCACCAGTTGCTGGTTCGTCCGAGGCTCCTTCTGCAAACCAATGCACCTCTGTAGAAAACAAAGAGCTGAACACCGAATCCGTCCTTGACTCTGATTTCGATTCCTTAGAGCACTTGGTTTCCAGCTCCTATGTCTTGACCGAAGAAAAGAGACTCTTGTTTCAGCTGGACAAAGATGCTTTTCACTTTTATTACCAGTCAGCAGATGAGCTCTTCAGAGACTTTGAAAAGTGGCTTGTGGTAGCCAACAACAACACTTGGTCACAAGCAAAAATCTACAAAAATGCAGTTGTGGAAATATTGACTTGTTGTGACAGCACGTTGACGCTGCACCCAAACGCCCTCACCAATTCCAATGTTTTGGAGGATAGATACTTCTCCTTGCACTTTAAGAAAATTCAGCTCAATTCCAAGCTGAGTGAACTTGACCAAACAAAAGCCATGTCTTGTCACACGTTGTACAACCGCCTCGTCTCCCTTTGTCTCCTGTTTCGTTTCAGTGAAGCCAGAAACGTCTATTTCGGACTTTCTCATGAGGCCATCCGACGTTTGCGCTGCAAGGTGGATGAGTTGCGAAAAGTGCTGAGGCCCTTTCGTTCTTTGAGGAGGAGCCTTGTGAAAAGAAGAAAAAGCATCAACATCATCAATGTCAGTTTGCTGACCGAATATGGCAAGTCTGCATACGTAAGAGACTTAGTGGAATCGATTAGAAAGGCGTCTCTTCCGCTGACTAGAGACAATGCTGTGTCTCTACGAAACCATCTTCTGCTCTCTGTCACTGTAATTAACAGTTTAAGAAAATCTAACATTGCTCTTTTAAACATTAGAGACTACATGGCTGCTGAGAAGAGTGAGTGTGGATATTGCATTGTGCAAGAGCGCTACAAAACAGCATACAAGTACGGAGCCAAAAACATTCTAGTGCCGAACGACTTGAAAGTGTTGATCGATATTTATTTGCTGAGATACAGAGACCTTCTTGTCAACGACTCTCACTACATGGCTGCAGACACCAAGACTGTTTTGGAGTTGAGCGACTGCTACAGGCCCCTTTTTCCTTCGGTGAGAGCCAACAAAGACGAAGGTGTGACACTAGGTGCAACTAGAGTGCCTGTTTACCAGATGGGTTCCTCTGCTATCACCTCTAGCCTGACGTCCTGCTTCAGAAAAAGCCAAGTAAACATTCCCATGAAGCGTCTTACTCCCACTTGCATTCGCGGTTCGATAGCCACTTACTTTGCCAACAACAGCAAAGAAGATCGCGAGCGGTTTGCTACACTCTACATGAAGCACAGCAGACACACAATGGATAGCTTTTATGTGTCCCAGTGGAACGCTGCAGAGGAGTTGCGCTTTGCCCTGGGCATCGGACAGTCCTTCGGAGTCATAGAGTCTTTGACTGTTGAAAAGTCTGAGAGACCACCAAAGGAGGAGAAGGATGTGATGGACTGGCTCCGAACTAATGCAGAGGAGTACGGTTTTCATGATGTTGAGGACATTTTTGAGGAAGATTCAGACTCCGGTTCTGACTCTGAAGAATGTGCTGCTACTTTCGGTTGTACCACAGTGGTTCCATTTTCTCCAGCTGTAGAAAACAATGCTCCTTTAGAGGACAGCAACGAACATGTTGTAGATTTCTTGTGTGAACCTAGCTCAACTCCTGTTTCGTCTGTTCCTTCTGAACAAACAATCGCTGGTCCAGTTCTTGAACTATCCTCTGCTCTTGCACAACTAGTTCCTAATGAACAAGCTGTTTGTATGGATGTAGATCAGACTCTAGCTGTTCCTGTTGGCACAGCTTGTTCTCCTCTTGCATTAACATTATTTCCTGATGAACCGGATTTTATTGAACACCATGCACAACTTTCTCCAGTTTACTTTAGTGAGCAAGTGGTTGCCAAACCTGTTTCTGCTGCTCCTGCTGAACAAGTTGCTTTCAGTCCTTCAAAAGAGGTTTTTTCTGTTCTGCTGGAAACAGTGTCTAATGTTGCTTCACAGCAAGATAATCTTATGGCTGTCACACGTGTTTTCCATGCTCCTCCTGAAGCTGCTCTTCTTGAACCTGCTCTTCTTGAACCTGCTCTTCTTGAACCTGCTCATAAGCAAGTGGTTGCCAAACCTGTTCATGTTGCTCCTTCTCTGCAAGTTGTTTTTAATCCTTCAAAAGAGGTCTTTTCTGTTCCTCTGGCTCCTAATCTTGTTGCTCGTCAGCAAACGATGGCCAAACCCAGTTTGTTTCTTTCAGCTGTTCCAGTCCAACAGGCTGGTACTGTTCTTGAAAAACAGCCCTCACCTGGTGCTGTTCAATCTGTTGGTAGTCTATTTAGCCAAAGTCTTGCTTGTACATCCAGAGGTAAATTCTTTTTGATTTTTGATTTTTATGCAAATCTCAACACGCTTTCAAAAAATAAAAATGCCCAAATTAACTCCTTGCCCTATTGTTATTGTTAAAGCTGTAAAAAAAAAAAAAAAAAAGAAAAACAATAAAAAAAACAAAAAAAAAACAAAAAAAACAACACAGAAGTGTGTATGTATTTGTTGCAGGACTAATTCTGTGATTGCTTAAATGTTTACACAAGTGAATGATACTAAAACTGATTATGTTTTAGAAGTAAAAGATCCAAGAAGAAAAAAAATCAAGTTGGAAATGCCATCTTTTACTCAAGAACACATCGGTAATGTAAAACCTAATTTATACAAACATATATAAACACAAACCTCTTCTTGCACAATTTCAGATGGTTAACTGTTAATAAAAACTTGCCATCATTGCTAAGTGCACTTTTAGAAAGTTGTGTCTACCCGATTTCTAATGATGAAGTTAGAAACTTCACCGTTAGAAATCATGCACAGCTTGTTATTATCTCTAACACTTAGAAACTGTTGATGGTTTTTTTATGAATTAGAAAAATGAACATGTTTTATTTTATTTCAGGATCAACTCAGCCAAGAACAAAGGAAAACAAAGCAGAAGTTAGCCAATGCCAATTAGGTAATCTTTCAAAAACCAGTTGTTGCTATCAGTGCAAACAATAAGGTCAACAAAAAAAAACAAATAAAAAAACAAAATTAATCTTGTCATGCTTCAGAACCAAATGAATATTCGATTTAATCTCTTTGTGTTATGACTTGAGTTTGTAAAATTTTAGATGAAATAGTTGAAAAGCTGAATGCTTGCCCTGGCCACAACGAATGGTTCAACACCAGAAGTTTTCCACGATGTGCAGCTTTGGTGTTGGCATACATCTTGCAAGACGTGTTTACAGATGTAAGCTCAAGTTGCTCGTACAAAGATTACCTTGGCATCTTGGCAAATCATAGCAGTGACAAGCTCATTCATGTCTTGCAAAAGTACTCCTACCGAAGCCATATTAAAGACAAAATTAAAAACATGAAGCTAAAAATTCAAAAAGAGGGTAGTTTAGAAAAGTTTGTTCAATATGGCAATATAGTGAGACCATTTATGTAGTTTAGAAAAGTTTGTTCAGTTTGGCAATAAAGATGGGCCTTTTGTGTAGTTTGTTTTCTCTATGCTTTTGCAAATATATTTATCTGTTTCGCTAAATACATAATAAACAAGAAGTTCTGTTAAACTGTTCTCACATTTCTTATTTAAAGATAGTTCAAACTTTTTTTATCTTTAAAAAAAAAAAAAAGTCGTTTTGTTATTCTGTTAACACTTTTAATAGAGTTGCATTTAGAATTATTTCTGATGTTTTTAAGAGTTTGTTAAAAAGCAAATTAATATTTTCTGTGATGTTAAACTGCATAAGTGAAATTTAAAAAAGGAAAACTGCTCCAACCATTTTTCGGAAAAAGAAATCAAAAAGTTCCTTATTTTAAAAGATCTAGACATCCATTTCTTCTTCAGCAAAATAGCGAGGCTTTTTTTTATGAACTCTTACTCTCTATTTTTTCATATATTTACACAAAGGATTTTATTTAGTTCAATGTAAACATACATAGAAGTATATTATGTTTTTTTTTTGTTTTTTTTTTTTTTATGGTGTCTAACTTTTGTTTCACTTCTATTTTATTTTACGTTTATCTTGTATTTTATCATGCCTTATTGGTTTTTGCGTTTTGTGATGTCAAGCTGCGTAAGCTAAACTTAAAAGAGGAAAACTACGCTAACTTTTCTTTGAAAAAATATTCAAAAAGTACCTTAAAAGAGAAAGCACACGAATTTAAAAAGTTGTATCTTGCCATCCAATTCTTCTTCTGCAAAGTAGTGAGGCTTTTGCTCTCTAACTTATCTCTATTTACGCAAAGGGTTTTATTTCAATGTAAACACGTATAAAAGAATACTTTGTTAAAAATAATGTTAAAGGAGTTGCGTAAAAAAAACGTCTGAATAAACTTTCTTTACAAAAAAAACAACTAAGAAACAAGCGCGCCTAAGAAAAACCAGATCGCGATTCACTAAGTCAATAGACGAAAGAAACAAACTTTAAAAAGTCTTTCTAGACAACAAATTCTATTTTTGGCAATGCAGTTTTTGTATTTATGCAACCTATCTTTTGTTTCACTTCTACTTTATTTTACGTTTACCTTGTATTTTGTCTTGCCTTTTTGCGTTTTGTGATGTCAAGCTACATAATCTAAACTTAAAAGAGGAAAACTAGGCTAGTAGAATATTATGTTGTTGGTTTTATATGCAGCCTAACTTTAGTTTCATCTATATTTTGTTTTGCGTTTATCTTATATTTTATCTTGTCTTTTTGAGTTTTGTGTTTTGTGATGTCAAGCTACATAAGCTAAACTTTAAAGAGGAAAACTACGCTAACCTTTTTTTGAAAAACTATTCAAAAACTACCTTTAACAAAGTAGCGGGGCTTTTTATGCACTTTTACTCTCTAACATACCTATATTTGCGCAGAGGATTTTATTTAACTCAATGTAAACATACGTAGAAAAATATTGTTACCCGTTTATTTTATGCAGCCTAACTTTAGCTTCATCTGTATTTTATTTTACGTTTATCTTATATTTTATTTTGTCTTTTTGAGTTTTGTGCTTTGTGATGTCAAGCTACATAAGCTAATGTTAAAAGAGGAAAACTACGCTAACCTTTTTTTGAAAAACTATTCAAAAACAACCTTTAACAAAGTAGCGAGGCTTTTTATGCACTTTTACTCTCTAACATACCTATATTTGCGCAGAGGATTTTATATAACTCAATGTAAACATACATAGAAAAATATTGTTACCCGTTTATTTCATGCAGCCTAACTTTAGCTTCATCTACATTTTATTTTACGTTTATCTTATATTTTATTTTGTCTTTTTGAGTTTTGTGTTTTGTGATGTCAAGCTACATAAGCTAATGTTAAAAGAGGAAAGCTACGCTAACCTTTCTTTGAAAAACTGTTCAAAAACTACCTTAGACATAATCTAGATTTAAAAGAGGAAGACTACGCTATTTTTGCTTTGAAAAAACTTTCGAAAACTACCTTAATCGATAGAGATAGCACACGATTTTAAAATGTTGTATCTAGTCATGCACTTCTTTTACACCAAAGTAGCGAGGCTTTCTATGCACTTTTACTCTCTAACATAGCTATTTTTGCGCAAACGGTTTTATTTATTTCAATTTAAACATGCCTAGTAGATTATTATGTTGTTGGTTTTTTATGCAGCCTAACTTTAGTTTCATCTATATTTTATTTTGCGTTTATCTTATATTTTATCTTGTCTTTTTGAGTTTTATATTTTGTGATGTCAAGCTACATAAGCTAAACTTTAAAGAGGAAATTTACGCTAACCTGTCTTTGAAAAACTATTCAAAAACTACCTTTAACAAAGTAGCGAGGCTTTTTATGCCTTTTTACTCTCTAGCATACCTATATTTGCGCAGAGGGTTTTATTTAATTCAACTTAAACATACCTGTTAGATTATTATGTTGTTGGTTTTTTATGCAGTCTAACTTAAGCTACATCTATTTTTCATGTTACGTTTGTCTTATATTTTATTTTATGTTTTTGTGTTCTGTGATGTCAAGCTACATAAGCTAATGTTAAAAGAGGAAAGCTACGCTAACCTTTCTTTGAAAAACTATTCGAAATCTATTTTTGAGATAATCTAGATTTAAAAGAGGAACACTACGCTAATTTTGCTTTGAAAAAACTCTCGAAAACTACCTTATTCGATAGAGATAGCACACAAATTTAAAAAAGTGTATCTAGTCATCCACTTCTTCTACAGCAAAGTAGCGAGGCTTTCTATGCACTTTTACTCTCTAACATTATGCATTTTACTCTCTATTTTTGCGCAAAGGGTTTTATTTAATTCAATTTAAACATGCCTAGTAGATATTTTATGTTGTTGGTTTTTTATGCAGCCTAACTTTAGCTACATCTATTTGTCTTATATTTTATTTTATGTTTTTGTGTTCTGTGATGTCAAGCTACATAAGCTAATGTTAAAAGAGGAAAGCTACGCTAACTTTTCTTTGAAAAACTATTCAAAATCTACCTTTGAGATAATCTAGATTTAAAAGAGGAACACTACGCTAATTTTGCTTTGAAAAAACATTCGAAAACTACCTTATATTTTATCTTGCCTTTGTTAGTTTTGTGTTTTATTATGTCAAGCTTCATAATCTAATCTTAAAAGAGGAAAACTGCGCTAACTTTCCATTGAAAAAGTACTCAAAAAGGACCTAAATCGATATAGATAGCTCACGATTTTAAAAAGTTGCATATAGTCATCTTCTTCAGCAAAGTATCGAGGCTTTTTATGGATTTTTACTTTAACAAAGTTGCGAGGCTTTTAATGCTTTTTTACTAACATACCTATATTTGCGCAAAGGATTTTATATAATTCAATTTAAACATGCCTAGTAGATTATTATGTTGTTAGTTTTTTATGCAGCTTATCTTTAGTTTCATTTATATTATGTTTTAGGTTTATCTTATATTTTATCTTATCTTTTTGAGTTTTGTGTTTTGTGATGCCAAGAATTTTAAGCTAAACTTAAAAGAGGAATGCTACGCTAACCTTTCTTTGAAAATCTATTCATAAACTACCTTAGACAAAAGCTAGATTTAAAAGAGGAAAACTACGCTATTTTTGCTTTGAAAAAACTTTCGAAAACCACCTTAATCGATAGAGATAGCACACAATTTTAAAAAGTTGCATATAGTCATCCACTTCTTCTGCAGCAAAGTAGCGATGCTTTTTATGCACTTTTTCTCACTAGTTTGCTTATATTTACGCAAAGGAATTCATTTAATTCAATCCAAGCATATATAGAAGATTATTATGCTATGATTTTTTTTTTCTTTTATGCAGCCTAACAATTATTTCACCTATATTTTATTTTACGATTAACTTTTTATCTTACTTTTCTTTTTTGAGTTTTGTTTTTGTGATATCAAGCTACATAAACTAAACTTTAAAGAGGAAAACTACGCTAACCTTTCTTTGAAAAACTATTCAAAAACTACCTTTAACAAAGTAGCGAGGCTTTTTCTCTCTAACATACCTATATTTGCGCATAGGATTTTATTTAATTTAATGTAAACATACCTAGTAGATTATTATGTTGTTGGTTTTTTATGCAGTCTAACTTTAGCTTCATCTGTATTTTATTTTACGTTTATCTTATATTTTATTTTGTCTTTTTGAGCTTTGTGTTTTGTGATGTCAAGCTACATAAGCTAAACTTAAAAGAGGAAAGCTACGCTAACCTTCTTTGAAAAACTATTCAAAAACTACCTTTAACAAAGTAGCGAGGCTTTTTCTCTCTAACATACCTATATTTGCGCATAGGATTTTATTTAATTTAATGTAAACATACCTAGTAGATTATTATGTTGTTGGTTTTTTATGCAGTCTAACTTTAGCTTCATCTGTATTTTATTTTACGTTTATCTTATATTTTATTTTGTCTTTTGAGCTTTGTGTTTTGTGATGTCAAGCTACATAAGCTAAACTTAAAAGAGGAAAGCTACGCTAACCTTTCTTTGAAAAACTATTCAAAATCTACCTTTGAGATAATCTAAATTTAAAAGAGGAACACTGCGCTATTTTTGCTTTGAAAAAACTTTCGAAAACTACCTTATTCGATAGAGACAGCACACAAATTTAAAAGTTTGTATCTAGTCATCCACTTCTTCTACAGCAATGTAGCGAGGCTTTTTATGCACTTTTACTCTCTAACATACCTATATTTGCGCAAAGGATTTTATTTAACTCAATGTAAATATACATAGAAGAGTAATGTTACCGTTTATTTTATGCAGCCTAACTTTAGTTTCATCTATATTTTATATTGCGTTTACCTTATATTTTGTCTTGCCTTTGTTACTTTTGTGTTTTGTTATGTCAAGCTTCATGATCCAATCTTAAAAGAGGAAAACTGCGCTAACTTCTCATTGAAAAAGTACTCAAAAAGGACCTAAATCGATATAGATAGCTCACGATTTTAAAAAGTTGCATATAGTCATCTTCTTCTTCAGCAAAGTATCGAGGCTTTTTATGGACTTTTAATCTCTTATTTACCCAAATTTGCGCAAAGGACTTTACTTAATTCAACTTAAACATGTCTAGTAGATTATTAAGTTGTTTGTTTTTTATGCAGCCTAACTTTAGTTTCATTTATATTTTATTTTACGTTTATCTGATATTTTATCTTGTCTTTTTGTGTGTTGTTTTGTCAAGCTACATAAGCTAAACTTAAAAGTGGAAAACTACGCTAACCTTTCTTTGAAAATCTATTCAAAAACTGCCTTAGACATAAGGTAGATTTAAAAGAGGAAGACTGCGCTATTTTTGCTTTAAAAAAACTTTCGAAAAATACCTTAATCCATCGAGGTAGTACACGAATTTACAAAGTTGTATCTAGTCATCCACATCTTCTATAGCAAAGTAGCGAGGCTTTTTATGCACTTTTGAGTTCTAATTTATCTCTGTTTACGCAAATGGTTTTTGTTTATTTCTGTGTAATGATATACAAAAGAGTATTTGTTAAAGATTATGCTGCAGGAGCTGCGTAAAAAAACTCTGGTGACCTTTCTTAAGAAAAAGCAACTGAGAGGCATGTGCGCTTTAGAAAATTCAAAATCGCGATTCTTCAAATTAAAAGACGAAAAGAACGAACTTTAAAAGCTCTTACTAGACGTTTGTGTTTATGATAGGCAATGCAGTTTTAGATTTATGCAGCCTAACATTTGTTTCATCTATATCTTTTTTACGTTTATCTTATACTTTATCTTGCCTTTTTGAGTTTAGTATTTTGTGATGTCATGCTAAATAAGCTAAACTTTGCTAATTTTTATTTGAAAAAATATTCAAAAACTACCTGAATTATAAGCTAGATCTAAAAGAGGAAAACTGCGCTAACTTTTCTTTGAAAAAATATTTAAAAAACTACCTTAACATAAGCTAGATCTAAAAGAGGAAAACTACGCTAACTTTTCTTTGAAAAATATTCAAAAACTACCTTAACATAAGCTAGATCTGAAAGAGAAAAACTACGCTAACTTTTCTTTGAAAAATTATTCAAAAACTACCTTAAACATAAGCTAGATCTGAAGAGAAAACTACGCTAACTTTTCTTTGAAAAATTATTCAAAAACTACCTTTAAACATGATTTAGATTTAAAAGATGAAAAATACACTAACATTTCTTTGAAAAATATTTAAAAACTACCTTAAACATAAGCTATATCTAAAAGAGAAAAACCTACACGCTAACTTTTCTTTGAAAAATTATTCAAAAACTACCTTTAAACATGATTTAGATTTAAAAGATGAAAACTACACTAACATTACTTTGAAAAAAATATTTAAAACTACCTTAAACATAAGCTAGATCTAAAAGAGGAAAACTACGCTAACTTTTCTTTGAAAAAATATTCAAAAACTACCTTAAACATAAGCTAAGATCTGAAAGAGAAAAACTACGCTAACTTTCTTTGAAAAATTATTCAAAAACTACCTTTAAACATGATTTAGATTTAAAAGATGAAAACTACACTAACATTTCTTTGAAAAAATATTTAAAAACTACCTTAAACATAAGCTAGATCTAAAAGAGGAAAACTACGCTAACTTTTCTTTGAAAAAATATTTAAATACTACCTTAAACATAAGCTAGATCTAAAAGAGGAAAAACTACGCTAACTTTTCTTTGAAAAAATATTCAAAAACTACCTTAAACAAGCTAGATCTGAAAGAGAAAAACTACGCTAACTTTTCTTTGAAAAATTATTCAAAACTACCTTTAAACATGATTTAGATTTAAAAGATGAAAACTACACTAACATTTCTTTGAAAAAAATATTTAAAAACTACCTTAAACATAAGCTAGATCTAAAAGAGGAAAACTACGCTAACTTTTCTTTGAAAAAATATTCAAAAACTACCTTAAACATAAGCTAGATCTGAAGGGAAAACTACGCTAACTTTCTTTGAAAAAATATTCAAAAACTACCTTTAAACATGATTTAAATTTAAAAAAGGAAAACTACGCTAACATTTCTTTGAAAAAATATTTAAAAACTACCTTAAACATAAGCTAGATCTAAAAGAGGAAACTACGCTAACTTTTCTTTGAAAAAATATTCAAAACTACCTTAAACATAAGCTAGATCTGAAAGGGGAAAACTACGCTAACTTTTCTTTGAAAAAATATTCAAAAACTACCTTTAAACATGATTTAATTTAAAAAAGGAAAACTACGCTAACATTTCTTTGAAAAAATATTTAAAAACTACCTTAAACATAAGCTAGATCTAAAAGAGGAAAACTACGCTAACTTTCTTTGAAAAAATATTCAAAACTACCTTAAACATAAGCTAGATCTGAAAGGGAAAACTACGCTAACTTTTCTTTGAAAAAATATTCAAAAACTACCTTTAAACATGATTTAAATTTAAAAAAGGAAAACTACGCTAACATTTCTTTGAAAAAATATTCAAAAAGTACCTTAATCGAAAGAGATAGCACACGAATTTAAAAGTTGCATCTAGTCATCCGTTTCTTCTTCATCATCAAAGTAGCACACGAATTTAAAAAGTTGCATCTAGTCATCCGTTTCTTCTTCATCAAAGTAGCGAGGCGTTTATGCACTTTTTATTCTCTAATTTATCTCTACTTACGCAAATGGCTTTTGTTTATTTCAATTAAAAATTTTCAAAAGAGTATTTTGTTAAAGATTATGCTGCAGGAGCTGTGTAAAAAAACTCTGATCTCTCTAAAAACTCTGGTGACCTTTCCTTAAGAAAAAGCAACTAAAATAGATGTGCGCCGAAGAAAATCCAAATTGCGATTCACTAAATTAAAAGACAAAAACAACAAACTTTAAAAGTGAAACCATTTTTACAAGCGTATTTTGTAAAGATGAAATGTTCTTATTACATTCTAACGTTACGAAAAGGATTTTCTTCTGTTCAAATATTTATTACAATTTAAAGTGTTAAATAATGTTACAGAAACGACCTAAGACGCCTGTTATATTAATTTAAACGAACAAAATAGATAAAAAAAAAAAGAAAAACTATCATTTAAAAAAAAAGAAAAAAGAAAAGAAATAGAAATTGAGGAAAAACAAAAATAAGAACTTCTAACAAAGAGCTTTTCTTTTTATTTTTCAGATTTTAGATGCTTAATTCCTTGGAATGAAAAGTTGAACTGATGACCCACTACTAAGGTTGTTCCTAGCCTTCCGTTCTCAAACTAGGCAATTCTGAGAGGCTGTTTGATTAAGTACCGTTGATAGTAGTATCGCACGTAAGAGACTTCTAAAACTCTGATTATTAATTCCTTGAATGAAGAGATGACTTCATACTCACTAACGAGGTTGTTCTTAGCCATCCGTTCTCAAACTATGCAAAACAGTGAAGTTGTTTGATTAAGTATCACAGTTTGCTGATTTGCACGTGCACCATTGCCGAAACTGTGATGCTTGGTTCCTTGATTGGATTGAAGAAGCTCATCACCATGCTTTTTACAAGCTGTCCGTTGTTATGTTTTGCAATTCAGTGGTTCTGTTTTGCAATTCATTTTCTGTTTGTTTAAGTACCATCGATGGTGGTGTCGTGCATGCAAACTTTCCGAAACTCTGATGCTTGTTTTTCTTGAATGGAGAGATGAGCTTATACTTTAGGTGACTTTTAAAACTGCAGTAATTAGTGCCTCGAATGGAAAAACGAACTCATTCATTACAGACCAAGGTTGTTCCTGGCCATCCGTTAACATATTAGGCAAAGGAGAAAGTTAGCTTTATTTGTCGTGCAGATTGTCCGCTTTGACGTAAAATGCGACAAATTTGCTGAACGCTCTGTTTGCGCCGCCCAAGAGTCATTCT
>NW_028324381.1:0-39831 GCF_058129835.1 Hydra viridissima | reverse complement strand
GAAAAAAAAAACAAAAACAAAAAAAAAAACAAAACAAAACAGAAAACAAAAGTACAAGCCAAGTGGGGGAACATTAACAAACACTCATTGCAACTGTAACAACAACAACAGCAACAGCATCACTTACTCAGAGAGTGTTTATAAATAAAACAAAAAACAAAAACAAGAAACAAAAATACAAGCCAAGTGGGTGATTACTAACAGCGCTAACAGCAGCAACAACAGTGTCTTTAGAAACAACAAACAAGTACAACAGCAACAACTGCTTTTACAGAGTATAACAATAACAACAACATGGCACTAACAACAACAAAAGGGTTGGAATAAAAACCTGTAGGCAAAAGGAGAGCTGCATTCAGACAAGATCGATTACAAAGAGGCTCTTCTTTAGGACAGAGGAGAAACTGCTTTTGAGGGACAGAGGGACTTTTGTTGTTGTGGTTGTTGTTGTTGTTGTGCAGAAACCAACAAACTTTTATTGAACCGAATATAACCGAATATAACCGAAAGTCTTGTTTGCTTCTGTTTTGTGCCATCAAGAAGGGAAAACAAAACATCACAAAACAAACGAAGCAAACGAAACAAACAAACAAACAAACGAACGAAACAAACAAACAAAAAAAAAAAAATTAAAAAAATTAACAAACAAACAAACAAACAAACAAGCAAACAAACAAAAACAAATAAGAAAAACAGAAAACGCAGTACCGAAACCTCGCCATTTTTTATCCTTCCTCAAGCTTTCTCTGGGCGCCAAAGACCGAGAAAGTTGAGCAAACGTGACGTTGAGGGGGGGGAGGGGGGTACTTAAGGACAGCAGACCGACCAATGGCACGCTTAGGAGAGACCCACGTGAATGCTACATTTTCTTTCTATGTACGCTGAATCCGCTCAAAGTCTGGAATTTCCAGCATTCACGTGTCATCACTCCAGCCACCAGATTGGCCCACACTTTGCACACTTTCAAGACTAGAAACTCACTTGTGCTCAATTTGAGCAAAAAAAAAAAAAAACTAAGTCTCGCATGGCGACAACTTTTCCAAAAGCAAACAAAGGCAAACGAAGGCAAACGAAGAAAAAACAAAAACAAATAAACAAAAACAAAACCGAATAGGGAGAGAGAGAGTGAGTCGACTCATTTCTTTCGACTGCCTTAAACGAGAAGTCTAAAACGTTTAAAAGTTGAAAACTAAGTTTTTTAAATGAACTGCACCGAAAAAACTTTACGACAGTTTAGCTGGTTAAAAACGCAGAGGAAAATATTTTATAAAATTTAAGCGTTCTAAAGATGTCCATTTTTGTTTTTGTTTTTTTTATTTTGGTTTGTTTCTGGCTTGTTTCTTTCTTTAAATTCTAGCGATCGAGCATATTTGAACGGTTTCATCAACCTGTCGGCGCACGTGCTCGAGAGCTAGAACTTTGATTGCTTTTGTTGTTGAGAATTGAGAATGTCCGAGCAGGTTTTTTTATCGATTTCATCGCTTGTGGCGAGGCAAAAATCAAAACGCTTTTTGGACGAAAGAAAAGAGATTAAAAGGAAAAAAGAGAAGAAAAAAAAAACAAAAAAATAGGTTATGTGTTATGAACATTTATTTTCTCACGCGATGACGTCTAGTTTTGTTAGAGTAATTAAAATATGGTATCAAGTTTGTAATTTCTATCTTATTTTTAGTTACGGATAATTGCCAATTATGTCACGTTTAGTATACACAACGCTGTTTTCTTAATAGCAATATGATACAAACAAGTTATAAAAAAAAAAGCGTTCGCTCGATCTTCCTTAGTCAGTTGAACAAAAAGAAATTTTCACAACATATGATTGATTTGGTTGTCCTAGCAAGCTGTTTTAGCAAACGACTAGAGGTTGCAACTGTTGTTCATTGAAAACGAAAAATCTAGCGTCAGCAAGAAATTTTTGAATACATAATGTACACAAAAGTGGCACTTACAAATGAAAATGTAAAAAAAAACTGTTTACCTTGATGCCAGACTCGCAGAGATGTTGTCGCTCGTTGCTATCGACTGCGAACAGCTTTGTTGTTTTTCGAAGTGCCTCTTCATTCTACTTATAGCCGAAGTTTTGGCTTCGAAAAAAAATACGAACGTCGTTAAGCTCAACGAGCTGCTTTAATTGTTGTTCGTGCGAAAACGAAATGCTTAAAACGGATAAAAGTGTTGGCGTAATTACACTTTTCGACCGCGATGCAGTTTGTCAACTCTAGCGTACTTTTTTGGCTCGTGGAGCAAAAGCCTCATGATAATAGCAAAGGCTTAAAATGTCTTAACATGTCAGCAAAGGCTTAATATGCTTAATAAACTGTGGTTAAGCTTTTGCGGTGCAGTTCATTTACAACTTAATTTGCAACTTGCTGGCACAAGCAAACGTTTATGACTTCTCGTTTAAGACAGTTGAGCGAAATCAGTCGACTCACTCATTCTCCCTTTTCTGTTTTGTTTTTGTTTTGTTTTTTTGTTTTTGTTTTTGTTTTTGTTTGTTTTTTTTTTTTCTTTGTTTGTCTTTTGTTTAAAATGTAAAAAACTCGAAAGGAAAGTTGTTGCTTTGTTTGCTTATTGAAAGTTTTCGCCAGTTGCAAGACTTAGTTTTGTTTTTGTTTACTTATTAAAATATCGAGGAAAATATTTGAGGACATCGCATTCTAATGGTGCCTTTATAACAACATCTAACGATTTAACGTTTAATGTTGTGCTCAAAAAAAAAATTCCTTTTATATCTCTCAATGGTCTCCAACGATAAAACTGCCGACCAATCGCAACGATTAAACAGCCAACCAATGGCAGCTCAATGGTCTCCAAACAAGAGACTGCCGACCAATGGCAGCTCAGTGGTTTGAGAAGTGAGATCATTCGATTTCCTTTTATTATCTCCAGTTTGAACTAGTGCTTGGCTTGTGGTGCAGAAACTAAAACTTCCCGTTTTTGTATTTTGTTTTGAATTTCTTTGCTTTGAGCTTTTTAATCGATCGATAGCTTTAGGAGAAAAGAAGAAACCCCTCTGACGAAGTCTTGGCTTTTTTAAAAACGCTCAAATTTTGGCAAACAAATCTCATACGAAACGCTACTTTGATGTCAAGCTTTCGTTACTCCCTACTCCCTTCTAGCGGAGGGCGGCAAAAAGGTGTTGCATCCTAGAGCTAAAAGTGAGGAGGGAAGCAAGTTTTTTTTTCGTTTTGTTTGCTTTTTTATGTTTTTTGTTTTTTTGAGGGGGGAGAGTTAGAGGGTAAGGGGGTTAGGATTAGAGGGGGTTGGGGTTACGGTTTGGAAACCTGGGGACGAGGATATCAAGCAGGAGTTTAGTGTTAAGGTTAAAGGGCCCACGAGGGGCGTCCTTCAATTGTAAAATGCCTTTAGACGCACGTGTCTAGTCGTCTCGTTGCATCGACCTAGAGGAGTTTTCTGATAGATCTTGCGCTTTGGGCTCAGTTAATCGGTCTGTATCCATTGTAAACACGGTGTCTGCCGTTAGAAAATCGTTAACCAGGCGTTTGTGAGCTTTAACAACCATCCCTTTGAGTTTAAAACGAACGTTTCTTCAAAAGCCACTCGAGATGGAGGTACTCACGGAGGTTTGTTACGGTAACAACCCTGTGGTTTGCCATCTTCTTTCTTTCCGCAGCGTCGCAAACGCATCGGCCGGTCTCTTAGGTGACGAAAAAACGTCTGATCTCTCGACTGGAATGCTTAACGTACTAAGATTAGTAGAGTTAGTACTAAGAGTTGCATCTGGCCGCCGTAATTTTCTTCGATGATGTCTTGAAAATTTCGTGACGTCGTTTTCAAACCTCTAGGGTCGATTTTAACCTTCGACCTTAAAGTCGATTTTAGCCTTCGGTGTGGCTCTGTACAACTTTTGCGGTGAAAAAGCTTGCGCGGAGTCTACAGTTGTATTTAGCCGACAGACGCTGGCAACGCAGAAACAGAATGACTCTTGGGCGGCGCAAACCGAGCGTTCAGCAAATTTCTAGCATTTTACGTCAAAGCGGACAATCTGCACGACAAATAAAGCTAACTTTCTCGTTGCAACAGTTAGTCACTGGATCGTTGGACGAGTGTGTACAGCTGTTTTGCGTCGAAAGCCGACCGGTGGTCGGATGCGACTCTTCTTTTCATTCGAAAATCAGAACCTGGCCATCAGTCGTGTATCACCATCGAATGCTTAATGTAGTGATTTCTCGAAACGACAAAAGCTTGTAAAACAAACAGCTTCGCTGTACTGTTGCCTAATATGTTAACGGATGGCCAGGAACAACCTTGGTCTGTAATGAATGAGTTCGTTTTTCCATTCGAGGCACTAATTACTGCAGTTTTAAAAGTCACCTAAAGTATAAGCTCATCTCTCCATTCAAGAAAAACAAGCATCAGAGTTTCGGAAAGTTTGCATGCACGACACCACCATCGATGATACTTAAACAAACAGAAAATGAATTGCAAAACAGAACCACTGAATTGCAAAACATAACAACGGACAGCTTGTAAAATGCATGGTGATGAGCTTCTTCAATCCAATCAAGGAACCAAGCATCACAGTTTCGGCAATGGTGCATGTGCAAATCAGCAAACTGTGATACTTAATCAAACAACTTCACTGTTTTGCTTAGTTTAAGAACGGATGGCTAAGAACAACCTCGTTAGTGAGTATGAAGTCATCTCTTCATTCCAGGAATTAATAATAATCAGAGTTTTAGAAGTCTCTTACGTGCGATACTACTATCAACGGTACTTAATCAAACAGCCTCTCAGAATGGCCTAGTTTGAGAACGGAAGGCTAGGAACAACCTTAGTAGTGAGTCATCAGTTCAACTTTTCATTCAAGGAATTAAGCATCTAAAATCTGAAAAATAAAAAGAAGAGCTCTTTGTTAGAAGTTCTTATTTTTATTTTTCCTCAACTTCTATTTCTTTTCTTTTTTTACTTTTTTTTTTTTAATGATAGTTTTTCTTTTTTTTTATCTATTTTGTTCGTTTAAATTAATACAACAGGCGTTTTAGGTCGTTTCTGTAACATTATTTAACACTTTAAATTGTAATAAATATTTGAACAGAAGAAAATCCCTTTCGTAACGTTAAAATGTCATAAGAACATTTCATCTTTACCAAATACGCTTGTAAAAATAGTTTCACTTTTAAAGTTTGTTGTATATGTCTTTTAATTTAGTGAATCGCAATTTGGATTTTCTTAGGCGCACATCTACTTTAGTTGCTTTTTCTTAAAGAAAGGTCACCAGAGTTTTCTTACACAGCCCCTGCAGCATAATCTTTAACAAAATACTCTTTTGAAAAGTTTTACATTGAAATAAACAAAAGCCATTTGCGTAAGTAGAGATAACTTAGAGAATAAAAAGTGCATAAACGCCTCGCTACTTTGATGAAGAAGAAACGGATGACTAAATGCAACTTTTTAATTTCGTGTGCTATCTCTTTCGATTAAGGTACTTTTTGAATATTTTTTCAAAGAAATGTTAGCGTAGTTTTCCTTTTTTAAATTTAAATCATGTTTAAAGGTAGTTTTTGAATGTTTTTTCAAAGAAATGTTAGCGTAGTTTTCATCTATTAAATTTAAATCATGTTTAAAGGTAGTTTTTGAATGTTTTTTCAAAGAAATGTTAGCGTAGTTTTCATCTATTAAATCTAAATCATGTTTAAAGGTAGTTTTCGAATATTTTTTCAAAGAATTGTTAGCGTAGTTTTCCTCTTTTAGATCTAGCTTATGTTTAAGGTAGTTTTTGAGTATTTTTTCAAAGAAAAGTTAGCGTAGTTTTCCTCTTTTAGATCTAGCTTATGTTTAAGGTAGTTTTTGAGTATTTTTTCAAAGAAAAGTTAGCGTAGTTTTCCTCTTTTAGATCTAGCTTATGTTTAAGGTAGTTTTTAAATATTTTTTTAAAGAAAAGTTAGCATAGTTTTCCTCTTTTGGATATAGCTTATGTTTAAGGTAGTTTTTAAATATTTTTTTTAAAGAAAAGTTAGCGTAGTTTTCCTCCTTTAGATCTAGCTTATAATTCAGGTAGTTTTTGAATATTTTTTCAAATAAAAATTAGCAAAGTATAGTTTATTTAGCATGACATCACAAAATACTAAACTCAAAAAGGCAAGATAAAGTATAAGATAAACGTAAAATAAGATATAGATGAAACAAATGTTAGGCTGCATAAAATCAAAAACTGCATTGCCTATCATAAACACAAATGTCTAGTGAGAGCTTTTAAAGGTCGTTCTTTTCGTCTTTTAATTTGGTGAATCGCGATTTGAATTTTCTAAGGCGCACATGTCTTTCAGTTGCTTTTTTCTTAAGGAAAGGTCGCCAGAGTTTTTTTACGCAGCTCCTGCAGCATAATCTTTAACAAAATACTCTTTTGTATATCATTACATAGAAATAAACAAAAACCATATGCGTAAACAGAGATAAATTAGAACGCAAAAGTGCATAAAAAGCCTCGCTACTTTGCTATAGAAGAAGTGGATGACTAGATACAACTTTGTAAATTCGTGCACTACCTCAATGGATTAAGGTATTTTTCGAAAGTTTTTTAAAAGCATAAATAGCGTAGTCTTCCTCTTTTAAATCTAGCTTATGTCTAAGGCAGTTTTTGAATAGATTTTCAAAGAAAGGTTAGCGTACTTTTCCACTTTTAAGTTTAGCTTATGTAGCTTGACAAAACAACACACAAAAAGACAAGATAAAGTATCAGATAAACGTAAAATAAAATATAAATGAAACTAAAGTTAGGCTGCATAAAAAACAAACAACTTAATAATCTACTAGACATGTTTAAGTTGAATTAAGTAAAGTCCTTTGCGCAAATTTGGGTAAATAAGAGAGTAAAAATCCATAAAAAGAAGAAGTGGATGAGTAGATACAATTTTTTAAATTTGTGTGCTATCTCTATTGAATAAGGTAGTTTTCGAGAGTTTTTTCAAAGCAAAATTAGCGTAGTGTTCCTCTTTTAAATCTAGATTATCTCAAAAATAGATTTCGAATAGTTTTTCAAAGAAAGGTTAGCGCAGCTTTCCTCTTTTAACATTAGCTTATGTAGCTTGACATCACAGAACACAAAAAGATAAAATAAAATATAAGACAAACGTAAAATGAAAAATAGATGTAGCTAAAGTTAGGCAGCATAAAAAACCAACAACATAATAATCTACTAGGCATGTTTAAATTGAATTAAATAAAATCCTTTGCGCAAAAATAGGTATGTTAGAGAGTAAAAGCGCATAGAAAGCCTCGCTACTTTGCTGTGAAAGAAGTGGATGACTAGATACAACTTTTTAAAATCCTGTGCTATCTCTATCGATTAAGGTAGTTTTCGAAAGATTTTTCAAAGCAAAAATAGCGTAGTCTTTCTCTTTTAAATCTAGATTATGTCTAAGGTAGTTTTTGAACAGCTTTTCAAAGAAAGGTTAGCGTAGCTTTCCTCTTTTAAGTTTAGCTTATGTAGCTTGACATCACAAAACACAAAATTCAAAAAGACAAAATAAAATATAAGATAAACGTAAAATAAAATATAGATGAAGCTAAAGTTAGACTGCATAAAAAAACAACAACGTAATAACCTACTAGAATCTAATAAAACCCTATGCACAAATGTAGGTATGTTAGAGAGTAAAAGTGCATAAAAAGCCTCGCTACTTTGTTTAAGGTAGTTTTTGAATAGTTTTTCAAAGAAAGCTTAGCGTAGTTTTCCTCTTTAAAGTTTGGCTTATGTAGCTTGACATCACAAAACACAAAACACTAAAAGGAAAGGTAATATAAAAGTTAATCGTAAAATAAAATGTAGGTGAAATAAATGTTAGGCTGCATAAAAGAAAAAAAAAATCGTAACATAATAATCTTCTATATATGTTTGGATTGAATTAAATGAATTCCTTTGCGTAAATATAAGCAAACTAGTGAGAAAAAGTGCATAAAGAGCCTCGCTACTTTGCTGCAGAAGTAGTGGATGACTATATGCAATTTTTTAAAATCGTGTGCTATCTCTATCGATTAAGGTAGTTTTCGAAAGTTTTTTCAAAGTAAAAATAGTGTAGTTTTCCTCTTTTAAATCTAGCTTTTGTCTAGGGTAGTTTATGAATAGATTTTCAAAGAAAGGTTAGCGTAGCATTCCACTTTTAAGTTTAGCTTAAGTTGCTTGGCATCACAAAACTCAAAACTCAAAAAGAAAAGATAAAATATATGATAAACCTAAAACATAATATAGATGAAACTAAAGTTAGGCTGCATAAAAAACCAACAACATAATAATCTACTAGGCATGTTTAAATTGAATTAAATAAAATCCTTTGCGCAAATGTAGGTATGTTAGAGAGTAAAAGTGCATGAAAAGCCTCGCTACTTTGTTAAAGGTAGTTTTTGAATAGTTTTTCAAAGCAAGTTTAGCGTAGTTTTCCTCTTTTATGTTTAGACTATGTAGCTTGACATCACAGAACACAAAGCTCAAAAAGGCAAGATAAAATATAAGTTAATCGTAAAATATAGATGTAACAAAGTTTAGACTGCATAAAAAACCAACAACATAATAATCTACTAGGCATGTTTAAGTTGAATTAAATAATGTCCTTTGCGCAAATATAGGAAAGTTAGAGTAAAAATCCATAAAAAGCCTCGATACTTTGCTGAAGAAGAAGATGACTATATGCAACTTTTTAAAATTGTGAGCTATCTATATCGATTTAGGTCCTTTTTGAGTACTTTTTCAAAGAAAAGTTAGCGCAGTTTTCCCCTTTTAAGATTAGATTATGAAGCTTGACATAACAAAACACAAAACTAACAAAGGCAAGATAAAATATAAGGTAAACGCAATATAATGTATAGATGAAACTAAAGTTAGGCTGCATAAAACAAACGGGTAACAATACTCTTCTATGTATGTTTACATTGAGTTAAATAAAATCCTTTGCGCAAATATAGGTATGTTAGAGAATAAAAGTGCATAAAAAGCCTCAGTACTTTGCTGTAGAAGAAGTGGATGAGTAGATACAATTTTTTAAATTTGTGTGCTATCTCTATCGAATAAGTTAGTTTTCGAGAGTTTTTTCAAAGCAAAATTAGCGTAGTGTTCCTCTTTTAAATCTAGATTATCTCAAAAATAGATTTCGAATAGTTTTTCAAAGAAAGGTTAGCGCAGCTTTCCTCTTTTAACATTAGCTTATGTAGCTTGACATCACAGAACACAAAAAGATAAAATAAAATATAAGACAAACGTAAAATGAAAAATAGATGTAGCTAAAGTTAGGCTGCATAAAAAACCAACAACATAATAATCTACTAGGCATGTTTAAATTGAATTAAATAAAATCCTTTGCGCAAAAATAGGTATGTTAGAGAGTAAAAGCGCATAAAAAGCCTCGCTACTTTGTTAAAGGTAGTTTTTGAATAGTTTTTCAAAGACAGGTTAGCGTAAATTTCCTCTTTAAAGTTTAGCTTATGTAGCTTGACATCACAAAATATAAAACTCAAAAAGACAAGATAAAATATAAGATAAACGCAAAATAAAATATAGATGAAACTAAAGTTAGGCTGCATACAAAACCAACAACATAATATTCTACTAGTTATGTTTAAATTGAATTAAATAAAATCCTTTACGCAAATATAGGTAAGTTAGAGAGTAAAAGTGCATAAAAAGCTTTACTTTGCTGAAGAAGAAGATGAATAGATGCAACTTTTTAAATTCGTGAGCTATCTCTATCGGTGTAAGGTAGTTTTTGAACAATTTTTCAAAGAAAAGTTAGCCTAGTTTTCTTCTTTTAAGTTTAAATTATGTAGCTTGACATCACAAAATACAAAACTCAAAAAGACAAGATAAAATATAAGATAAACGCAAAATAAAATATAGATGAAACTAAAGTTAGGCTGCATACAAAACCAACAACATAATATTCTACTAGAAAAGTTAGCCTAGTTTCCTTCTTTTAAGTTTAGATTATGTAGCTTGACATCACAAAACACAAAAAGGCAAGATAAAATACAAGGTAAACGTAAAATAAAATAGAAGTCAAACAAAAGTTAGGTTGCATAAATACAAAAACTGCATTGCCAAAAATAGAATTTGTTGTCTAGAAAGACCTTTTAAACTTTGTTTCTTTCGTTTTTTGACTTAGTGAATCGCGATCTGGTTTTTCTTAGGCGCGCTTGTTTCTTAGTTGTTTTTTTTGTAAAGAAACTTTATTCAGACGTTTTTTTTTACGCAACTCCTTTAACATTATTTTTAACAAAGTATTCTTTTATACGTGTTTACATTGAAATAAAACCCTTTGCGTAAATAGAGATAAATTAGAGAGCAAAAGTACATAAAAAGCCTCGCTACTTTGCAGAAGAAGAATTGGATGGCAAGATTCGTGTGCTTTCTCTTTCGTTTAAGGTACTTCTTGAATATTTTTTCAAAGAAAAGTTAGCGTAGTTTTCCCCTTTTAAGTTTAGCTTACGCAGCTTGACATCACAAAACGCAAAAACCAATAAGGCATGATAAAATACAAGATAAACGTAAAATAAAATAGAAGTGAAACAAAAGTTAGACTGCATAAAAACAAAAAAAAAAAAAAAAACATAATATACTTCTATGTATGTTTACATTGATCTAAACAAAATCCTTTGTGTAAAGATATGAAAAAATAGAGAGTAAGAGTTCATAAAAAAGCCTCGCTATTTTGCTGAAGAAGAAATGGATGTCTAGATCTTTTAAAATAAGGAACTTTTTGATTTCTTTTTCCGAAAAATGGTTGGAGCAGTTTTCCTTTTTTAAATTTCACTTATGCAGTTTAACATCACAGGAAATATTATTTTGCTTTTTAACAAACTCTTAAAAACATCAGAAGTAATTCTAAATGCAACTCTATTAAAAGTTTTCACAGAATAACAAAACGACTTCTTTTTTTTTTTTTTAAAGATAAAAAAAAGTTTGAACTATCTTTAAATAAGAAATGTGAGAACAGTTTAACAGAACTTCTTGTTTATTATGTCTTTAGCGAAACAGATAAAAATATTTGCAAAAGCATAGATAAAACAAACTACACAAAAGGCCCATCTTTATTGCCAAACTGAACAAACTTATCTAAACTACATAAATGGTTTCACGATATTGCCATATTGAACAAACTTTTCTAAACTACCCTCTTTTTGAATTTTTAGCTTCATGTTTTTAATTTTGTCTTTAATATGGCTTTGGTAGGAGTACTTTTGCAAGACATGAATGAGCTTGTCACTGCTATGATTTGCCAAGATGCCAAGGTAATCTTTGTACGAGCAACTTGAGCTTACATCTGTAAACACGTCTTGCAAGATGTATGCCAACACCAAAGCTGCACATCGTGGAAAACTTCTGGTGTTGAACCAT
Organism: Hydra viridissima; assembly: GCF_058129835.1. Taxonomy (NCBI): domain Eukaryota; kingdom Metazoa; phylum Cnidaria; class Hydrozoa; order Anthoathecata; family Hydridae; genus Hydra; species Hydra viridissima. Next base: position 28,484 of record NW_028324381.1, on the reverse strand, counting down.
TCGTTGTGGCCAGGGCAAGCATTCAGCTCTTCAACTATTTCATCTAAAATTTTACAAACTCAAGTCATAACACAAAGTGATTAAATCAAATATTCATTTGGTTCTGAAGTAAGACAAGATTTATTCTGTTTTTTTATTTATTTTTTTTTTGTTGACCTTATTGTTTGCACTGATAGCAATAACTGGTTTTTGAAAGATTACCTAAATGGCATTGGCTAACTTCTGCTTTGTTTTCCTTTGTTCTTGGCTGAGTTGATCCTGAAATAAAATAAAACCATGTTCATTTTTCTAATTCATAAAAACCATCAACAGTTTCTAAGTGTTAGAGATGATAACAAGCTGTGCATGATTTCTAACGGTGATGTTTCTAACTTCATCATTAGAAATCGGGTAGACACAACTTTCTAAAAGTGCACTTAGCAATGATGGCTAGTTTTTGTTAACAGTTAACCATCTGAAATTGTGCAAGAAGAGGTTTGTGTTTATATATCTTTGTATAAATTAGGTTTTACATTACCGATGAGTTCTTGAGTGAAAGATGGCATTTCCAACTTGATTTTTTTTCTTCTTGGATCTTTTACTTCTAAAACATAATCAGTTTTAGTATCATTCACTTGTATAAACATTTAAGCAATCACAGAATTAGTCCTGCAACAAATACATACACACTTCTGTGTTGTTTTTTTGTTTTGTTTTGTTTTTTTTACAGCTCTAACAATAACAATAGGGCAAGGAGTTGATTTGGGCATTTTCATTTTTTGAAAGCGTGTTGAGATTTGCATAAAAATCAAAAATCAAAAATCAAAAAGAATTTACCTCTGGATGTAGAGGCAAGACTTTGGCTAAATAGGCTACCAACAGATTGAACAGCATAAGGTGAGAGCTGCTTTGCAAGAACAGTACCAGCCTGTTGGACAGGAACAGCTGAAACTGGATCAGATGAAAGAAACAAACTGGGTTTGGCCAATGTTTGCTGAAAAGCAACAAGGCTAGGAGTCAGAGGAACAGAAAAGACCTCTTTTGAAGGACAGAAAGCGACTTGCTGAGAAGGAGAAGCAGAAACAGGTTTGGCAACCACTTGCTCATTAAAGTAAACTGGAGAAAGTTTTGCATGGTGTTCAATAAAATCCGGTTCATCAGGAAATAATGTTAATGCAAGAGGAGAACAAGCTGTGCCAACAGGAACAGCTAGAGTCTGATCTACATCCATACAAACAGCTTGTTCGTTAGGAACTAGTTGTGCAAGAGCAGGGGATAGTTCAAGAACTGGACCAGCGATTGTTTGTTCAGATGGAACAGACGAAACAGGAGTTGAGGTAGGTTCACACAAGAAATCTACGGCATGGTCGTTGCTATCCTCTAAAGGAACATTGTTTTCTACAGCTGGAGAAAACGGAACCACTGTGGTACAGCTGAAAGTAGCAGCACATTCTTCAGAGTCAGAACCGGAGTCTAAATCTTCCTCAAAGATGTCCTCAACCTCATGAAAACCGTACTCCTCTGCATTAGTTTGGAGCCAGTCCATCACATCCTTCTCCTTCTTTGGTGGTCTCTCAGACTTTTCAACAGTCAAAGACTCTATGACTCCGAAGGACTGTCCGATGCCCAGGGCAAAGCGCAACTCCTCTGCAGCGTTCCACTGGGACACATAAAAGCTATCCATTGTGTTCCTGCTGTGCTTCATGTAGAGTGTAGCAAACCGCTCGCGATCTTCTTTGCTGTTGTTGGCAAAGTAAGTGGCTATCGAACCGCGAATGCAAGTGGGAGTAAGACGCTTCATGGGAATGTTTACTTGGCTTTTTCTGAAGCAGGACGTCAGGCAAGAGGAGATAGCAGAGGAACCCATCTGGTAAACAGGCACTCTAGTTGCACCGAGTGTCACACATTCGTCTTTGTTGGGTCTCATCGATGGAAAAAGGGGCCTGTAGCAGTCGCTCAACTCCAAAACAGTCTTGGTGTCTGCAGCCATGTAGTGAGAGTCGTTGACAAGAAGGTCTCTGTATCTCAGCAAATAAATATCGATCAACACTTTCAAGTCGTTCGGCACTAGAATGTTTTTGGCTCCGTACTTGTATGCTGTTTTGTAGCGCTCTTGCACAATGCAATATCCACACTCACTCTTCTCAGCAGCCATGTAGTCTCTAATGTTTAAAAGAGCAATGTTAGATTTTCTTAAACTGTTAATTACAGTGACAGAGAGCAGAAGATGGTTTCGTAGAGACACAGCATTGTCTCTAGTCGGTGTAAGAGACGGCTTTCTAATCGATTCCACTAACTGTCTTACGTATGCAGACTTGCCATATTCGTTCAGCAAACTGACATTGATGATGTTGATGCATTTTTTGCTTTTCACAAGGCTCCTCCTCAAAGAACGAAAGGGCCTCAGCACTTTTTGTAACTCCTCCACCTTGCAGCGCAAACGTCGGATGGCCTCATGAGAAAGTCCGAAATAGACATTCCTGGCTTCACTGAAACGAAACAGGAGACAAAGGTAGACAAGGCGGTTGTACAACGTGTGACAAGACATGGCTTTTGTTTGGTCAAGTTCACTCAGCTTGGAATTGAGCTGAATGTTTTTAAAGTGCATGGAAAAGTATCTATCCTCCAAAACGTTGGAATTGGTGAGAGCGTTCGGGTGCAGCGTCAGCGTGCTGTCACAACATGTCAATATTTCAACAACTGCATTTTTGTAGATCTTTGCTTGTGACAAAGTGTTGTTGTTGGCTACCACAAGCCACTTTTCAAAATCTCTGAAGAGCTCATCTGCTGACTGGTAATAAAAGTGAAAAGCATCTTTGTCCAGCTGAAACAAGAGTCTCTTATCTTCTGTCAAGACGGAGGAGTTGGAAACCAAGTGCTTTAAGGAATTAAAATCAGAGTCTAGGACGGATTCGGTGTTCAGCTCTTTGTTTTCTACAGAGGTGCAGTGGTTTGCAGAAGGAGCCTCGGACGAACCAGCAACTGATGAGGGCAAGCTTAAAAGAGGATCAGAGGAAAGAACCGGAGAAGAAAAAGAGGAGGAAGGCCCAGGAGCAGAGGATGCAGAGCCTGATGCAGACGCTTGTTCAGCTACTGGCTTAATACCAAAGAAGGCAGGTCGAATAAATTGAGGGACATAGAGCTTGTCGTTGTCGTATCGCTTTGCCTCTGCAATCTTTTGTTTGATCGTCTTGGAATCGTAGAAATGAGTCTCTTTCAAGTGTATGTCCAGTCGGTCGTAATACTTCCAACATTGCAAACAGGGGTAAGGTTTTGGACAGCCGGACTTGCGTTCGAGACGAGCATGCTGAAACTTCCTGACCATTGCAGAGTAAAAGATGGAAGCTTCATCCAAAGTCCAAGAATGATCTTTTTTAGTCAAGTGTCTTTTAATGCTTGTGGAGGAATGTTTGCACAAAGGCATCGGACAGCTAACAGCGTACCTCTTCTTGGTACCATAGAAAGGTACAACCCTGTTTACGGAGCCACACGCTGCAACTAATGCGGCCCTGACTTTGTTTTTGAGCTTTAAGTCTCTCTGTTCTTGTGACTGCCTTCTTTTCTTTTTTTTCGCTTTAGAGTTCGGAGAAGGGGCAACAACAGTGTTGTTTTCTTGTGAAGAAGACATGTTCAGGTGTTTGTTTGCAACGGTTTATGCTAAAAAAAAGAAGACAGTTAGTGAGAGTGTTTTTCTTCTGCCTGCATCCTGGAATCCTGGAATGTTTACAACTGCAGGGAAGAGCTGTGTTTTTTCGAATCCTCTGCAAAAGAGAAAAAAGAAAGAAAAGAGAGCAACAAGAAGAAACAAAGTTTCCACTAGCAAATGAAAAAGAATGAGAGCAACTAGCATTACATGCATGGTGGCAGCAGTGATTGCTATTATGAGAAGGAGAATGAGAAAAAAAAAAAAAAAAAAGAAACAAATAAATAAAGAGATGGAGTTTGAGAGGATCTCGCAACCATATGACTCAAAGAAAGAAACTGTGTTGAAAAAAGGCAAGAGAGGGCAAATAGAACTTGCTAACAAGGACAAATGACAGACATAACTACAACAGTAACAACTCTCATTGCAAGCATAATAACAACAGCATCAGCATCACTGACTCAGAGAGTGTTGACATAACAAAAAAGAAAACAAAAGTACAAGCCAAGTGGGGGAACATTAACAAACACTCATTGCAACTATAACAACAACAACAACAACAGCAACAGCATCACTGACTCAGAGGGTATTGATAAAAAAAAACAAGCAAAACAAAAACAAACAAAAAAACAAATAAAAAAACAAAACAAGCAAATTGGGTGAACAGTAACAACTCTCATTGCAAGCATAATAACAACAACAGCATCAGCATCAGCATCACTGACTCAGAGAGTGTTGACAAAATAAAATAGACAATAAGCAAGCAAAGTGGGTGAACAGTAACAACTCTCACTGCAAGCATAATAACAACAACAGCATCAGCATCAGCATCACTGACTCAGAGAGTGTTGATAAAATAAAACAGATTATAAACAAACAAAGTGGGTGAACAGTAACAGCTCTCATTGAAAGCATAATAACAACAACAGCATCACTAACTCAGAGGATATATAAAAAAACAAACAAACAAACAAACAAAACAAAAACAAAAAAAAAACAAGCAAAGTGGCTGAACAGTAACAGCTATCATTGCAAGTAAAATAACAACAACAGCATCAGCAACATCATCACTGACTCAGAGAGTGGTGATAAAATAAAACAGATTAAAAAACAAGCAAAGTGGCTAAACAGTAACAACTATAAATACAAGTAAAATGACAAAAGCAGCAACAGCATCACTAACTCGCAGGGTGTTGATAAAAAAAAAAGCAACAAACAAATAAAGCAAGCAAAGTGGGTGAACATTAACACTCATTGCAACTATAATAACACCAACAGCAACAGCATCAGTGACTCAAAGGGTGTTGATAAACAAAAACAAAGGCACAAACAAAACAAGCAGAGTGGGTGAACATTAACAACACTTATTGCAAGCATAATAACAACAACAGCATCAGCATCACTGACTCAGAGAGTGTTGATAAAATAAAATAGATTATAAACATGCCAAGTTTGTGAACATTAACAAACACTCATTGCAACTATAACAACGACTACAGCAACAGCATCACTTACTCAGAGAGTGTTGAGAAAAAAACAACAACAAAAAAACAAAAACAAAACAAAACAGAAAACAGAAGTACAAGCCAAGGGGGGGAACATTAACAAACACTCATTGCAACTATAACAACAACAACAGCAACAGCATCACTTACTCAGAGGATATTGATAAAAAAAACAAACAAACAAACAAACAAAACAAGCAAAGTGGCTGAACAGTAACAGCTATCATTGCAAGTAAAATAACAACAACAGCATCAGCAACATCATCACTGACTCAGAGAGTGGTGATAAAATAAAACAGATTAAAAAACAAGCAAAGTGGCTGAACAGTAACAACTATAAATACAAGTAAAATGACAAAAGCAGCAACAGCATCACTAACTCGCAGGGTGTTGATAAAAAAAAAAAGCAACAAACAAACAAAGCAAGCAAAGTGGGTGAACATTAACACTCATTGCAACTATAATAACACCAACAGCAACAGCATCAGTGACTCAAAGGGTGTTGATAAACAAAAACAAAAGCACAAACAAAACAAGCAAAGTGGGTGAACATTAGCAACACTTATTGCAAGCACAATAACAACAACAGCATCAGCATCACTGACTCAGAGAGTGTTGATAAAACAAAATAGATTATAAACAAGCCAAGTTGGTGAACATTAACAAACACTCATTGCAACTGTAATAAGAACAACAGCAACAGCATCACTGACACAAAGGGTGTTGATAAACAAAAACAAAAACACAAGCAAAGTGGGTGAACATTAACAACACTCATTGCAACTATAACAACAACAACAGCAACAGCATCACTGGCTCAAAGGGTGTTGATAAAATAAAGAAATAAAAACAAAACAAGCAAAGTGGGTGAACAGTAACAACTCCCATTGCAAGCATAATAACGACAACAGCAACAGCAACACCATCACTGACTCAGAGAGTGTTGATAAAATAAAATAGATTATAAACAAGCCAAGTTGGTGAACATTAACAAACACTCATTGCAACTATAACAACGACTACAGCAACAGCATCACTTACTCAGAGAGTGTTGAGAAAAAAAAAACAAAAACAAAAAAAAAACAAAACAAAACAGAAAACAAAAGTACAAGCCAAGTGGGGGAACATTAACAAACACTCATTGCAACTGTAACAACAACAACAGCAACAGCATCACTTACTCAGAGAGTGTTTATAAATAAAACAAAAAACAAAAACAAGAAACAAAAATACAAGCCAAGTGGGTGATTACTAACAGCGCTAACAGCAGCAACAACAGTGTCTTTAGAAACAACAAACAAGTACAACAGCAACAACTGCTTTTACAGAGTATAACAATAACAACAACATGGCACTAACAACAACAAAAGGGTTGGAATAAAAACCTGTAGGCAAAAGGAGAGCTGCATTCAGACAAGATCGATTACAAAGAGGCTCTTCTTTAGGACAGAGGAGAAACTGCTTTTGAGGGACAGAGGGACTTTTGTTGTTGTGGTTGTTGTTGTTGTTGTGCAGAAACCAACAAACTTTTATTGAACCGAATATAACCGAATATAACCGAAAGTCTTGTTTGCTTCTGTTTTGTGCCATCAAGAAGGGAAAACAAAACATCACAAAACAAACGAAGCAAACGAAACAAACAAACAAACAAACGAACGAAACAAACAAACAAAAAAAAAAAAATTAAAAAAATTAACAAACAAACAAACAAACAAACAAGCAAACAAACAAAAACAAATAAGAAAAACAGAAAACGCAGTACCGAAACCTCGCCATTTTTTATCCTTCCTCAAGCTTTCTCTGGGCGCCAAAGACCGAGAAAGTTGAGCAAACGTGACGTTGAGGGGGGGGAGGGGGGTACTTAAGGACAGCAGACCGACCAATGGCACGCTTAGGAGAGACCCACGTGAATGCTACATTTTCTTTCTATGTACGCTGAATCCGCTCAAAGTCTGGAATTTCCAGCATTCACGTGTCATCACTCCAGCCACCAGATTGGCCCACACTTTGCACACTTTCAAGACTAGAAACTCACTTGTGCTCAATTTGAGCAAAAAAAAAAAAAAACTAAGTCTCGCATGGCGACAACTTTTCCAAAAGCAAACAAAGGCAAACGAAGGCAAACGAAGAAAAAACAAAAACAAATAAACAAAAACAAAACCGAATAGGGAGAGAGAGAGTGAGTCGACTCATTTCTTTCGACTGCCTTAAACGAGAAGTCTAAAACGTTTAAAAGTTGAAAACTAAGTTTTTTAAATGAACTGCACCGAAAAAACTTTACGACAGTTTAGCTGGTTAAAAACGCAGAGGAAAATATTTTATAAAATTTAAGCGTTCTAAAGATGTCCATTTTTGTTTTTGTTTTTTTTATTTTGGTTTGTTTCTGGCTTGTTTCTTTCTTTAAATTCTAGCGATCGAGCATATTTGAACGGTTTCATCAACCTGTCGGCGCACGTGCTCGAGAGCTAGAACTTTGATTGCTTTTGTTGTTGAGAATTGAGAATGTCCGAGCAGGTTTTTTTATCGATTTCATCGCTTGTGGCGAGGCAAAAATCAAAACGCTTTTTGGACGAAAGAAAAGAGATTAAAAGGAAAAAAGAGAAGAAAAAAAAAACAAAAAAATAGGTTATGTGTTATGAACATTTATTTTCTCACGCGATGACGTCTAGTTTTGTTAGAGTAATTAAAATATGGTATCAAGTTTGTAATTTCTATCTTATTTTTAGTTACGGATAATTGCCAATTATGTCACGTTTAGTATACACAACGCTGTTTTCTTAATAGCAATATGATACAAACAAGTTATAAAAAAAAAAGCGTTCGCTCGATCTTCCTTAGTCAGTTGAACAAAAAGAAATTTTCACAACATATGATTGATTTGGTTGTCCTAGCAAGCTGTTTTAGCAAACGACTAGAGGTTGCAACTGTTGTTCATTGAAAACGAAAAATCTAGCGTCAGCAAGAAATTTTTGAATACATAATGTACACAAAAGTGGCACTTACAAATGAAAATGTAAAAAAAAACTGTTTACCTTGATGCCAGACTCGCAGAGATGTTGTCGCTCGTTGCTATCGACTGCGAACAGCTTTGTTGTTTTTCGAAGTGCCTCTTCATTCTACTTATAGCCGAAGTTTTGGCTTCGAAAAAAAATACGAACGTCGTTAAGCTCAACGAGCTGCTTTAATTGTTGTTCGTGCGAAAACGAAATGCTTAAAACGGATAAAAGTGTTGGCGTAATTACACTTTTCGACCGCGATGCAGTTTGTCAACTCTAGCGTACTTTTTTGGCTCGTGGAGCAAAAGCCTCATGATAATAGCAAAGGCTTAAAATGTCTTAACATGTCAGCAAAGGCTTAATATGCTTAATAAACTGTGGTTAAGCTTTTGCGGTGCAGTTCATTTACAACTTAATTTGCAACTTGCTGGCACAAGCAAACGTTTATGACTTCTCGTTTAAGACAGTTGAGCGAAATCAGTCGACTCACTCATTCTCCCTTTTCTGTTTTGTTTTTGTTTTGTTTTTTTGTTTTTGTTTTTGTTTTTGTTTGTTTTTTTTTTTTCTTTGTTTGTCTTTTGTTTAAAATGTAAAAAACTCGAAAGGAAAGTTGTTGCTTTGTTTGCTTATTGAAAGTTTTCGCCAGTTGCAAGACTTAGTTTTGTTTTTGTTTACTTATTAAAATATCGAGGAAAATATTTGAGGACATCGCATTCTAATGGTGCCTTTATAACAACATCTAACGATTTAACGTTTAATGTTGTGCTCAAAAAAAAAATTCCTTTTATATCTCTCAATGGTCTCCAACGATAAAACTGCCGACCAATCGCAACGATTAAACAGCCAACCAATGGCAGCTCAATGGTCTCCAAACAAGAGACTGCCGACCAATGGCAGCTCAGTGGTTTGAGAAGTGAGATCATTCGATTTCCTTTTATTATCTCCAGTTTGAACTAGTGCTTGGCTTGTGGTGCAGAAACTAAAACTTCCCGTTTTTGTATTTTGTTTTGAATTTCTTTGCTTTGAGCTTTTTAATCGATCGATAGCTTTAGGAGAAAAGAAGAAACCCCTCTGACGAAGTCTTGGCTTTTTTAAAAACGCTCAAATTTTGGCAAACAAATCTCATACGAAACGCTACTTTGATGTCAAGCTTTCGTTACTCCCTACTCCCTTCTAGCGGAGGGCGGCAAAAAGGTGTTGCATCCTAGAGCTAAAAGTGAGGAGGGAAGCAAGTTTTTTTTTCGTTTTGTTTGCTTTTTTATGTTTTTTGTTTTTTTGAGGGGGGAGAGTTAGAGGGTAAGGGGGTTAGGATTAGAGGGGGTTGGGGTTACGGTTTGGAAACCTGGGGACGAGGATATCAAGCAGGAGTTTAGTGTTAAGGTTAAAGGGCCCACGAGGGGCGTCCTTCAATTGTAAAATGCCTTTAGACGCACGTGTCTAGTCGTCTCGTTGCATCGACCTAGAGGAGTTTTCTGATAGATCTTGCGCTTTGGGCTCAGTTAATCGGTCTGTATCCATTGTAAACACGGTGTCTGCCGTTAGAAAATCGTTAACCAGGCGTTTGTGAGCTTTAACAACCATCCCTTTGAGTTTAAAACGAACGTTTCTTCAAAAGCCACTCGAGATGGAGGTACTCACGGAGGTTTGTTACGGTAACAACCCTGTGGTTTGCCATCTTCTTTCTTTCCGCAGCGTCGCAAACGCATCGGCCGGTCTCTTAGGTGACGAAAAAACGTCTGATCTCTCGACTGGAATGCTTAACGTACTAAGATTAGTAGAGTTAGTACTAAGAGTTGCATCTGGCCGCCGTAATTTTCTTCGATGATGTCTTGAAAATTTCGTGACGTCGTTTTCAAACCTCTAGGGTCGATTTTAACCTTCGACCTTAAAGTCGATTTTAGCCTTCGGTGTGGCTCTGTACAACTTTTGCGGTGAAAAAGCTTGCGCGGAGTCTACAGTTGTATTTAGCCGACAGACGCTGGCAACGCAGAAACAGAATGACTCTTGGGCGGCGCAAACCGAGCGTTCAGCAAATTTCTAGCATTTTACGTCAAAGCGGACAATCTGCACGACAAATAAAGCTAACTTTCTCGTTGCAACAGTTAGTCACTGGATCGTTGGACGAGTGTGTACAGCTGTTTTGCGTCGAAAGCCGACCGGTGGTCGGATGCGACTCTTCTTTTCATTCGAAAATCAGAACCTGGCCATCAGTCGTGTATCACCATCGAATGCTTAATGTAGTGATTTCTCGAAACGACAAAAGCTTGTAAAACAAACAGCTTCGCTGTACTGTTGCCTAATATGTTAACGGATGGCCAGGAACAACCTTGGTCTGTAATGAATGAGTTCGTTTTTCCATTCGAGGCACTAATTACTGCAGTTTTAAAAGTCACCTAAAGTATAAGCTCATCTCTCCATTCAAGAAAAACAAGCATCAGAGTTTCGGAAAGTTTGCATGCACGACACCACCATCGATGATACTTAAACAAACAGAAAATGAATTGCAAAACAGAACCACTGAATTGCAAAACATAACAACGGACAGCTTGTAAAATGCATGGTGATGAGCTTCTTCAATCCAATCAAGGAACCAAGCATCACAGTTTCGGCAATGGTGCATGTGCAAATCAGCAAACTGTGATACTTAATCAAACAACTTCACTGTTTTGCTTAGTTTAAGAACGGATGGCTAAGAACAACCTCGTTAGTGAGTATGAAGTCATCTCTTCATTCCAGGAATTAATAATAATCAGAGTTTTAGAAGTCTCTTACGTGCGATACTACTATCAACGGTACTTAATCAAACAGCCTCTCAGAATGGCCTAGTTTGAGAACGGAAGGCTAGGAACAACCTTAGTAGTGAGTCATCAGTTCAACTTTTCATTCAAGGAATTAAGCATCTAAAATCTGAAAAATAAAAAGAAGAGCTCTTTGTTAGAAGTTCTTATTTTTATTTTTCCTCAACTTCTATTTCTTTTCTTTTTTTACTTTTTTTTTTTTAATGATAGTTTTTCTTTTTTTTTATCTATTTTGTTCGTTTAAATTAATACAACAGGCGTTTTAGGTCGTTTCTGTAACATTATTTAACACTTTAAATTGTAATAAATATTTGAACAGAAGAAAATCCCTTTCGTAACGTTAAAATGTCATAAGAACATTTCATCTTTACCAAATACGCTTGTAAAAATAGTTTCACTTTTAAAGTTTGTTGTATATGTCTTTTAATTTAGTGAATCGCAATTTGGATTTTCTTAGGCGCACATCTACTTTAGTTGCTTTTTCTTAAAGAAAGGTCACCAGAGTTTTCTTACACAGCCCCTGCAGCATAATCTTTAACAAAATACTCTTTTGAAAAGTTTTACATTGAAATAAACAAAAGCCATTTGCGTAAGTAGAGATAACTTAGAGAATAAAAAGTGCATAAACGCCTCGCTACTTTGATGAAGAAGAAACGGATGACTAAATGCAACTTTTTAATTTCGTGTGCTATCTCTTTCGATTAAGGTACTTTTTGAATATTTTTTCAAAGAAATGTTAGCGTAGTTTTCCTTTTTTAAATTTAAATCATGTTTAAAGGTAGTTTTTGAATGTTTTTTCAAAGAAATGTTAGCGTAGTTTTCATCTATTAAATTTAAATCATGTTTAAAGGTAGTTTTTGAATGTTTTTTCAAAGAAATGTTAGCGTAGTTTTCATCTATTAAATCTAAATCATGTTTAAAGGTAGTTTTCGAATATTTTTTCAAAGAATTGTTAGCGTAGTTTTCCTCTTTTAGATCTAGCTTATGTTTAAGGTAGTTTTTGAGTATTTTTTCAAAGAAAAGTTAGCGTAGTTTTCCTCTTTTAGATCTAGCTTATGTTTAAGGTAGTTTTTGAGTATTTTTTCAAAGAAAAGTTAGCGTAGTTTTCCTCTTTTAGATCTAGCTTATGTTTAAGGTAGTTTTTAAATATTTTTTTAAAGAAAAGTTAGCATAGTTTTCCTCTTTTGGATATAGCTTATGTTTAAGGTAGTTTTTAAATATTTTTTTTAAAGAAAAGTTAGCGTAGTTTTCCTCCTTTAGATCTAGCTTATAATTCAGGTAGTTTTTGAATATTTTTTCAAATAAAAATTAGCAAAGTATAGTTTATTTAGCATGACATCACAAAATACTAAACTCAAAAAGGCAAGATAAAGTATAAGATAAACGTAAAATAAGATATAGATGAAACAAATGTTAGGCTGCATAAAATCAAAAACTGCATTGCCTATCATAAACACAAATGTCTAGTGAGAGCTTTTAAAGGTCGTTCTTTTCGTCTTTTAATTTGGTGAATCGCGATTTGAATTTTCTAAGGCGCACATGTCTTTCAGTTGCTTTTTTCTTAAGGAAAGGTCGCCAGAGTTTTTTTACGCAGCTCCTGCAGCATAATCTTTAACAAAATACTCTTTTGTATATCATTACATAGAAATAAACAAAAACCATATGCGTAAACAGAGATAAATTAGAACGCAAAAGTGCATAAAAAGCCTCGCTACTTTGCTATAGAAGAAGTGGATGACTAGATACAACTTTGTAAATTCGTGCACTACCTCAATGGATTAAGGTATTTTTCGAAAGTTTTTTAAAAGCATAAATAGCGTAGTCTTCCTCTTTTAAATCTAGCTTATGTCTAAGGCAGTTTTTGAATAGATTTTCAAAGAAAGGTTAGCGTACTTTTCCACTTTTAAGTTTAGCTTATGTAGCTTGACAAAACAACACACAAAAAGACAAGATAAAGTATCAGATAAACGTAAAATAAAATATAAATGAAACTAAAGTTAGGCTGCATAAAAAACAAACAACTTAATAATCTACTAGACATGTTTAAGTTGAATTAAGTAAAGTCCTTTGCGCAAATTTGGGTAAATAAGAGAGTAAAAATCCATAAAAAGAAGAAGTGGATGAGTAGATACAATTTTTTAAATTTGTGTGCTATCTCTATTGAATAAGGTAGTTTTCGAGAGTTTTTTCAAAGCAAAATTAGCGTAGTGTTCCTCTTTTAAATCTAGATTATCTCAAAAATAGATTTCGAATAGTTTTTCAAAGAAAGGTTAGCGCAGCTTTCCTCTTTTAACATTAGCTTATGTAGCTTGACATCACAGAACACAAAAAGATAAAATAAAATATAAGACAAACGTAAAATGAAAAATAGATGTAGCTAAAGTTAGGCAGCATAAAAAACCAACAACATAATAATCTACTAGGCATGTTTAAATTGAATTAAATAAAATCCTTTGCGCAAAAATAGGTATGTTAGAGAGTAAAAGCGCATAGAAAGCCTCGCTACTTTGCTGTGAAAGAAGTGGATGACTAGATACAACTTTTTAAAATCCTGTGCTATCTCTATCGATTAAGGTAGTTTTCGAAAGATTTTTCAAAGCAAAAATAGCGTAGTCTTTCTCTTTTAAATCTAGATTATGTCTAAGGTAGTTTTTGAACAGCTTTTCAAAGAAAGGTTAGCGTAGCTTTCCTCTTTTAAGTTTAGCTTATGTAGCTTGACATCACAAAACACAAAATTCAAAAAGACAAAATAAAATATAAGATAAACGTAAAATAAAATATAGATGAAGCTAAAGTTAGACTGCATAAAAAAACAACAACGTAATAACCTACTAGAATCTAATAAAACCCTATGCACAAATGTAGGTATGTTAGAGAGTAAAAGTGCATAAAAAGCCTCGCTACTTTGTTTAAGGTAGTTTTTGAATAGTTTTTCAAAGAAAGCTTAGCGTAGTTTTCCTCTTTAAAGTTTGGCTTATGTAGCTTGACATCACAAAACACAAAACACTAAAAGGAAAGGTAATATAAAAGTTAATCGTAAAATAAAATGTAGGTGAAATAAATGTTAGGCTGCATAAAAGAAAAAAAAAATCGTAACATAATAATCTTCTATATATGTTTGGATTGAATTAAATGAATTCCTTTGCGTAAATATAAGCAAACTAGTGAGAAAAAGTGCATAAAGAGCCTCGCTACTTTGCTGCAGAAGTAGTGGATGACTATATGCAATTTTTTAAAATCGTGTGCTATCTCTATCGATTAAGGTAGTTTTCGAAAGTTTTTTCAAAGTAAAAATAGTGTAGTTTTCCTCTTTTAAATCTAGCTTTTGTCTAGGGTAGTTTATGAATAGATTTTCAAAGAAAGGTTAGCGTAGCATTCCACTTTTAAGTTTAGCTTAAGTTGCTTGGCATCACAAAACTCAAAACTCAAAAAGAAAAGATAAAATATATGATAAACCTAAAACATAATATAGATGAAACTAAAGTTAGGCTGCATAAAAAACCAACAACATAATAATCTACTAGGCATGTTTAAATTGAATTAAATAAAATCCTTTGCGCAAATGTAGGTATGTTAGAGAGTAAAAGTGCATGAAAAGCCTCGCTACTTTGTTAAAGGTAGTTTTTGAATAGTTTTTCAAAGCAAGTTTAGCGTAGTTTTCCTCTTTTATGTTTAGACTATGTAGCTTGACATCACAGAACACAAAGCTCAAAAAGGCAAGATAAAATATAAGTTAATCGTAAAATATAGATGTAACAAAGTTTAGACTGCATAAAAAACCAACAACATAATAATCTACTAGGCATGTTTAAGTTGAATTAAATAATGTCCTTTGCGCAAATATAGGAAAGTTAGAGTAAAAATCCATAAAAAGCCTCGATACTTTGCTGAAGAAGAAGATGACTATATGCAACTTTTTAAAATTGTGAGCTATCTATATCGATTTAGGTCCTTTTTGAGTACTTTTTCAAAGAAAAGTTAGCGCAGTTTTCCCCTTTTAAGATTAGATTATGAAGCTTGACATAACAAAACACAAAACTAACAAAGGCAAGATAAAATATAAGGTAAACGCAATATAATGTATAGATGAAACTAAAGTTAGGCTGCATAAAACAAACGGGTAACAATACTCTTCTATGTATGTTTACATTGAGTTAAATAAAATCCTTTGCGCAAATATAGGTATGTTAGAGAATAAAAGTGCATAAAAAGCCTCAGTACTTTGCTGTAGAAGAAGTGGATGAGTAGATACAATTTTTTAAATTTGTGTGCTATCTCTATCGAATAAGTTAGTTTTCGAGAGTTTTTTCAAAGCAAAATTAGCGTAGTGTTCCTCTTTTAAATCTAGATTATCTCAAAAATAGATTTCGAATAGTTTTTCAAAGAAAGGTTAGCGCAGCTTTCCTCTTTTAACATTAGCTTATGTAGCTTGACATCACAGAACACAAAAAGATAAAATAAAATATAAGACAAACGTAAAATGAAAAATAGATGTAGCTAAAGTTAGGCTGCATAAAAAACCAACAACATAATAATCTACTAGGCATGTTTAAATTGAATTAAATAAAATCCTTTGCGCAAAAATAGGTATGTTAGAGAGTAAAAGCGCATAAAAAGCCTCGCTACTTTGTTAAAGGTAGTTTTTGAATAGTTTTTCAAAGACAGGTTAGCGTAAATTTCCTCTTTAAAGTTTAGCTTATGTAGCTTGACATCACAAAATATAAAACTCAAAAAGACAAGATAAAATATAAGATAAACGCAAAATAAAATATAGATGAAACTAAAGTTAGGCTGCATACAAAACCAACAACATAATATTCTACTAGTTATGTTTAAATTGAATTAAATAAAATCCTTTACGCAAATATAGGTAAGTTAGAGAGTAAAAGTGCATAAAAAGCTTTACTTTGCTGAAGAAGAAGATGAATAGATGCAACTTTTTAAATTCGTGAGCTATCTCTATCGGTGTAAGGTAGTTTTTGAACAATTTTTCAAAGAAAAGTTAGCCTAGTTTTCTTCTTTTAAGTTTAAATTATGTAGCTTGACATCACAAAATACAAAACTCAAAAAGACAAGATAAAATATAAGATAAACGCAAAATAAAATATAGATGAAACTAAAGTTAGGCTGCATACAAAACCAACAACATAATATTCTACTAGAAAAGTTAGCCTAGTTTCCTTCTTTTAAGTTTAGATTATGTAGCTTGACATCACAAAACACAAAAAGGCAAGATAAAATACAAGGTAAACGTAAAATAAAATAGAAGTCAAACAAAAGTTAGGTTGCATAAATACAAAAACTGCATTGCCAAAAATAGAATTTGTTGTCTAGAAAGACCTTTTAAACTTTGTTTCTTTCGTTTTTTGACTTAGTGAATCGCGATCTGGTTTTTCTTAGGCGCGCTTGTTTCTTAGTTGTTTTTTTTGTAAAGAAACTTTATTCAGACGTTTTTTTTTACGCAACTCCTTTAACATTATTTTTAACAAAGTATTCTTTTATACGTGTTTACATTGAAATAAAACCCTTTGCGTAAATAGAGATAAATTAGAGAGCAAAAGTACATAAAAAGCCTCGCTACTTTGCAGAAGAAGAATTGGATGGCAAGATTCGGTGCTTTCTCTTTCGTTTAAGGTACTTCTTGAATATTTTTTCAAAGAAAAGTTAGCGTAGTTTTCCCCTTTTAAGTTTAGCTTACGCAGCTTGACATCACAAAACGCAAAAACCAATAAGGCATGATAAAATACAAGATAAACGTAAAATAAAATAGAAGTGAAACAAAAGTTAGACTGCATAAAAACAAAAAAAAAAAAAAAAACATAATATACTTCTATGTATGTTTACATTGATCTAAACAAAATCCTTTGTGTAAAGATATGAAAAAATAGAGAGTAAGAGTTCATAAAAAAGCCTCGCTATTTTGCTGAAGAAGAAATGGATGTCTAGATCTTTTAAAATAAGGAACTTTTTGATTTCTTTTTCCGAAAAATGGTTGGAGCAGTTTTCCTTTTTTAAATTTCACTTATGCAGTTTAACATCACAGGAAATATTATTTTGCTTTTTAACAAACTCTTAAAAACATCAGAAGTAATTCTAAATGCAACTCTATTAAAAGTTTTCACAGAATAACAAAACGACTTCTTTTTTTTTTTTTTAAAGATAAAAAAAAGTTTGAACTATCTTTAAATAAGAAATGTGAGAACAGTTTAACAGAACTTCTTGTTTATTATGTCTTTAGCGAAACAGATAAAAATATTTGCAAAAGCATAGATAAAACAAACTACACAAAAGGCCCATCTTTATTGCCAAACTGAACAAACTTATCTAAACTACATAAATGGTTTCACGATATTGCCATATTGAACAAACTTTTCTAAACTACCCTCTTTTTGAATTTTTAGCTTCATGTTTTTAATTTTGTCTTTAATATGGCTTTGGTAGGAGTACTTTTGCAAGACATGAATGAGCTTGTCACTGCTATGATTTGCCAAGATGCCAAGGTAATCTTTGTACGAGCAACTTGAGCTTACATCTGTAAACACGTCTTGCAAGATGTATGCCAACACCAAAGCTGCACATCGTGGAAAACTTCTGGTGTTGAACCATTCGTTGTGGCCAGGGCAAGCATTCAGCTCTTCAACTATTTCATCTAAAATTTTACAAACTCAAGTCATAACACAAAGTGATTAAATCAAATATTCATTTGGTTCTGAAGTAAGACAAGATTTATTCTGTTTTTTTATTTATTTTTTTTTTGTTGACCTTATTGTTTGCACTGATAGCAATAACTGGTTTTTGAAAGATTACCTAAATGGCATTGGCTAACTTCTGCTTTGTTTTCCTTTGTTCTTGGCTGAGTTGATCCTGAAATAAAATAAAACCATGTTCATTTTTCTAATTCATAAAAACCATCAACAGTTTCTAAGTGTTAGAGATGATAACAAGCTGTGCATGATTTCTAACGGTGATGTTTCTAACTTCATCATTAGAAATCGGGTAGACACAACTTTCTAAAAGTGCACTTAGCAATGATGGCTAGTTTTTGTTAACAGTTAACCATCTGAAATTGTGCAAGAAGAGGTTTGTGTTTATATATCTTTGTATAAATTAGGTTTTACATTACCGATGAGTTCTTGAGTGAAAGATGGCATTTCCAACTTGATTTTTTTTCTTCTTGGATCTTTTACTTCTAAAACATAATCAGTTTTAGTATCATTCACTTGTATAAACATTTAAGCAATCACAGAATTAGTCCTGCAACAAATACATACACACTTCTGTGTTGTTTTTTTGTTTTGTTTTGTTTTTTTTACAGCTCTAACAATAACAATAGGGCAAGGAGTTGATTTGGGCATTTTCATTTTTTGAAAGCGTGTTGAGATTTGCATAAAAATCAAAAATCAAAAATCAAAAAGAATTTACCTCTGGATGTAGAGGCAAGACTTTGGCTAAATAGGCTACCAACAGATTGAACAGCATAAGGTGAGAGCTGCTTTGCAAGAACAGTACCAGCCTGTTGGACAGGAACAGCTGAAACTGGATCAGATGAAAGAAACAAACTGGGTTTGGCCAATGTTTGCTGAAAAGCAACAAGGCTAGGAGTCAGAGGAACAGAAAAGACCTCTTTTGAAGGACAGAAAGCGACTTGCTGAGAAGGAGAAGCAGAAACAGGTTTGGCAACCACTTGCTCATTAAAGTAAACTGGAGAAAGTTTTGCATGGTGTTCAATAAAATCCGGTTCATCAGGAAATAATGTTAATGCAAGAGGAGAACAAGCTGTGCCAACAGGAACAGCTAGAGTCTGATCTACATCCATACAAACAGCTTGTTCGTTAGGAACTAGTTGTGCAAGAGCAGGGGATAGTTCAAGAACTGGACCAGCGATTGTTTGTTCAGATGGAACAGACGAAACAGGAGTTGAGGTAGGTTCACACAAGAAATCTACGGCATGGTCGTTGCTATCCTCTAAAGGAACATTGTTTTCTACAGCTGGAGAAAACGGAACCACTGTGGTACAGCTGAAAGTAGCAGCACATTCTTCAGAGTCAGAACCGGAGTCTAAATCTTCCTCAAAGATGTCCTCAACCTCATGAAAACCGTACTCCTCTGCATTAGTTTGGAGCCAGTCCATCACATCCTTCTCCTTCTTTGGTGGTCTCTCAGACTTTTCAACAGTCAAAGACTCTATGACTCCGAAGGACTGTCCGATGCCCAGGGCAAAGCGCAACTCCTCTGCAGCGTTCCACTGGGACACATAAAAGCTATCCATTGTGTTCCTGCTGTGCTTCATGTAGAGTGTAGCAAACCGCTCGCGATCTTCTTTGCTGTTGTTGGCAAAGTAAGTGGCTATCGAACCGCGAATGCAAGTGGGAGTAAGACGCTTCATGGGAATGTTTACTTGGCTTTTTCTGAAGCAGGACGTCAGGCAAGAGGAGATAGCAGAGGAACCCATCTGGTAAACAGGCACTCTAGTTGCACCGAGTGTCACACATTCGTCTTTGTTGGGTCTCATCGATGGAAAAAGGGGCCTGTAGCAGTCGCTCAACTCCAAAACAGTCTTGGTGTCTGCAGCCATGTAGTGAGAGTCGTTGACAAGAAGGTCTCTGTATCTCAGCAAATAAATATCGATCAACACTTTCAAGTCGTTCGGCACTAGAATGTTTTTGGCTCCGTACTTGTATGCTGTTTTGTAGCGCTCTTGCACAATGCAATATCCACACTCACTCTTCTCAGCAGCCATGTAGTCTCTAATGTTTAAAAGAGCAATGTTAGATTTTCTTAAACTGTTAATTACAGTGACAGAGAGCAGAAGATGGTTTCGTAGAGACACAGCATTGTCTCTAGTCGGTGTAAGAGACGGCTTTCTAATCGATTCCACTAACTGTCTTACGTATGCAGACTTGCCATATTCGTTCAGCAAACTGACATTGATGATGTTGATGCATTTTTTGCTTTTCACAAGGCTCCTCCTCAAAGAACGAAAGGGCCTCAGCACTTTTTGTAACTCCTCCACCTTGCAGCGCAAACGTCGGATGGCCTCATGAGAAAGTCCGAAATAGACATTCCTGGCTTCACTGAAACGAAACAGGAGACAAAGGTAGACAAGGCGGTTGTACAACGTGTGACAAGACATGGCTTTTGTTTGGTCAAGTTCACTCAGCTTGGAATTGAGCTGAATGTTTTTAAAGTGCATGGAAAAGTATCTATCCTCCAAAACGTTGGAATTGGTGAGAGCGTTCGGGTGCAGCGTCAGCGTGCTGTCACAACATGTCAATATTTCAACAACTGCATTTTTGTAGATCTTTGCTTGTGACAAAGTGTTGTTGTTGGCTACCACAAGCCACTTTTCAAAATCTCTGAAGAGCTCATCTGCTGACTGGTAATAAAAGTGAAAAGCATCTTTGTCCAGCTGAAACAAGAGTCTCTTATCTTCTGTCAAGACGGAGGAGTTGGAAACCAAGTGCTTTAAGGAATTAAAATCAGAGTCTAGGACGGATTCGGTGTTCAGCTCTTTGTTTTCTACAGAGGTGCAGTGGTTTGCAGAAGGAGCCTCGGACGAACCAGCAACTGATGAGGGCAAGCTTAAAAGAGGATCAGAGGAAAGAACCGGAGAAGAAAAAGAGGAGGAAGGCCCAGGAGCAGAGGATGCAGAGCCTGATGCAGACGCTTGTTCAGCTACTGGCTTAATACCAAAGAAGGCAGGTCGAATAAATTGAGGGACATAGAGCTTGTCGTTGTCGTATCGCTTTGCCTCTGCAATCTTTTGTTTGATCGTCTTGGAATCGTAGAAATGAGTCTCTTTCAAGTGTATGTCCAGTCGGTCGTAATACTTCCAACATTGCAAACAGGGGTAAGGTTTTGGACAGCCGGACTTGCGTTCGAGACGAGCATGCTGAAACTTCCTGACCATTGCAGAGTAAAAGATGGAAGCTTCATCCAAAGTCCAAGAATGATCTTTTTTAGTCAAGTGTCTTTTAATGCTTGTGGAGGAATGTTTGCACAAAGGCATCGGACAGCTAACAGCGTACCTCTTCTTGGTACCATAGAAAGGTACAACCCTGTTTACGGAGCCACACGCTGCAACTAATGCGGCCCTGACTTTGTTTTTGAGCTTTAAGTCTCTCTGTTCTTGTGACTGCCTTCTTTTCTTTTTTTTCGCTTTAGAGTTCGGAGAAGGGGCAACAACAGTGTTGTTTTCTTGTGAAGAAGACATGTTCAGGTGTTTGTTTGCAACGGTTTATGCTAAAAAAAAGAAGACAGTTAGTGAGAGTGTTTTTCTTCTGCCTGCATCCTGGAATCCTGGAAGTTTACAACTGCAGGGAAGAGCTGTGTTTTTTCGAATCCTCTGCAAAAGAGAAAAAAGAAAGAAAAGAGAGCAACAAGAAGAAACAAAGTTTCCACTAGCAAATGAAAAAGAATGAGAGCAACTAGCATTACATGCATGGTGGCAGCAGTGATTGCTATTATGAGAAGGAGAATGAGAAAAAAAAAAAAAAAAAAGAAACAAATAAATAAAGAGATGGAGTTTGAGAGGATCTCGCAACCATATGACTCAAAGAAAGAAACTGTGTTGAAAAAAGGCAAGAGAGGGCAAATAGAACTTGCTAACAAGGACAAATGACAGACATAACTACAACAGTAACAACTCTCATTGCAAGCATAATAACAACAGCATCAGCATCACTGACTCAGAGAGTGTTGACATAACAAAAAAGAAAACAAAAGTACAAGCCAAGTGGGGGAACATTAACAAACACTCATTGCAACTATAACAACAACAACAACAACAGCAACAGCATCACTGACTCAGAGGGTATTGATAAAAAAAAACAAGCAAAACAAAAACAAACAAAAAAACAAATAAAAAAACAAAACAAGCAAATTGGGTGAACAGTAACAACTCTCATTGCAAGCATAATAACAACAACAGCATCAGCATCAGCATCACTGACTCAGAGAGTGTTGACAAAATAAAATAGACAATAAGCAAGCAAAGTGGGTGAACAGTAACAACTCTCACTGCAAGCATAATAACAACAACAGCATCAGCATCAGCATCACTGACTCAGAGAGTGTTGATAAAATAAAACAGATTATAAACAAACAAAGTGGGTGAACAGTAACAGCTCTCATTGAAAGCATAATAACAACAACAGCATCACTAACTCAGAGGATATATAAAAAAACAAACAAACAAACAAACAAAACAAAAACAAAAAAAAAACAAGCAAAGTGGCTGAACAGTAACAGCTATCATTGCAAGTAAAATAACAACAACAGCATCAGCAACATCATCACTGACTCAGAGAGTGGTGATAAAATAAAACAGATTAAAAAACAAGCAAAGTGGCTAAACAGTAACAACTATAAATACAAGTAAAATGACAAAAGCAGCAACAGCATCACTAACTCGCAGGGTGTTGATAAAAAAAAAAGCAACAAACAAATAAAGCAAGCAAAGTGGGTGAACATTAACACTCATTGCAACTATAATAACACCAACAGCAACAGCATCAGTGACTCAAAGGGTGTTGATAAACAAAAACAAAGGCACAAACAAAACAAGCAGAGTGGGTGAACATTAACAACACTTATTGCAAGCATAATAACAACAACAGCATCAGCATCACTGACTCAGAGAGTGTTGATAAAATAAAATAGATTATAAACATGCCAAGTTTGTGAACATTAACAAACACTCATTGCAACTATAACAACGACTACAGCAACAGCATCACTTACTCAGAGAGTGTTGAGAAAAAAAACAACAAAAAAAACAAAAACAAAACAAAACAGAAAACAGAAGTACAAGCCAAGGGGGGGAACATTAACAAACACTCATTGCAACTATAACAACAACAACAGCAACAGCATCACTTACTCAGAGGATATTGATAAAAAAAACAAACAAACAAACAAACAAAACAAGCAAAGTGGCTGAACAGTAACAGCTATCATTGCAAGTAAAATAACAACAACAGCATCAGCAACATCATCACTGACTCAGAGAGTGGTGATAAAATAAAACAGATTAAAAAACAAGCAAAGTGGCTGAACAGTAACAACTATAAATACAAGTAAAATGACAAAAGCAGCAACAGCATCACTAACTCGCAGGGTGTTGATAAAAAAAAAAAGCAACAAACAAACAAAGCAAGCAAAGTGGGTGAACATTAACACTCATTGCAACTATAATAACACCAACAGCAACAGCATCAGTGACTCAAAGGGTGTTGATAAACAAAAACAAAAGCACAAACAAAACAAGCAAAGTGGGTGAACATTAGCAACACTTATTGCAAGCACAATAACAACAACAGCATCAGCATCACTGACTCAGAGAGTGTTGATAAAACAAAATAGATTATAAACAAGCCAAGTTGGTGAACATTAACAAACACTCATTGCAACTGTAATAAGAACAACAGCAACAGCATCACTGACACAAAGGGTGTTGATAAACAAAAACAAAAACACAAGCAAAGTGGGTGAACATTAACAACACTCATTGCAACTATAACAACAACAACAGCAACAGCATCACTGGCTCAAAGGGTGTTGATAAAATAAAGAAATAAAAACAAAACAAGCAAAGTGGGTGAACAGTAACAACTCCCATTGCAAGCATAATAACGACAACAGCAACAGCAACACCATCACTGACTCAGAGAGTGTTGATAAAATAAAATAGATTATAAACAAGCCAAGTTGGTGAACATTAACAAACACTCATTGCAACTATAACAACGACTACAGCAACAGCATCACTTACTCAGAGAGTGTTGAGAAAAAAAAAACAAAAACAAAAAAAAAACAAAACAAAACAGAAAACAAAAGTACAAGCCAAGTGGGGGAACATTAACAAACACTCATTGCAACTGTAACAACAACAACAGCAACAGCATCACTTACTCAGAGAGTGTTTATAAATAAAACAAAAAACAAAAACAAGAAACAAAAATACAAGCCAAGTGGGTGATTACTAACAGCGCTAACAGCAGCAACAACAGTGTCTTTAGAAACAACAAACAAGTACAACAGCAACAACTGCTTTTACAGAGTATAACAATAACAACAACATGGCACTAACAACAACAAAAGGGTTGGAATAAAAACCTGTAGGCAAAAGGAGAGCTGCATTCAGACAAGATCGATTACAAAGAGGCTCTTCTTTAGGACAGAGGAGAAACTGCTTTTGAGGGACAGAGGGACTTTTGTTGTTGTGGTTGTTGTTGTTGTTGTGCAGAAACCAACAAACTTTTATTGAACCGAATATAACCGAATATAACCGAAAGTCTTGTTTGCTTCTGTTTTGTGCCATCAAGAAGGGAAAACAAAACATCACAAAACAAACGAAGCAAACGAAACAAACAAACAAACAAACGAACGAAACAAACAAACAAAAAAAAAAAAATTAAAAAAATTAACAAACAAACAAACAAACAAACAAGCAAACAAACAAAAACAAATAAGAAAAACAGAAAACGCAGTACCGAAACCTCGCCATTTTTTATCCTTCCTCAAGCTTTCTCTGGGCGCCAAAGACCGAGAAAGTTGAGCAAACGTGACGTTGAGGGGGGGGAGGGGGGTACTTAAGGACAGCAGACCGACCAATGGCACGCTTAGGAGAGACCCACGTGAATGCTACATTTTCTTTCTATGTACGCTGAATCCGCTCAAAGTCTGGAATTTCCAGCATTCACGTGTCATCACTCCAGCCACCAGATTGGCCCACACTTTGCACACTTTCAAGACTAGAAACTCACTTGTGCTCAATTTGAGCAAAAAAAAAAAAAAACTAAGTCTCGCATGGCGACAACTTTTCCAAAAGCAAACAAAGGCAAACGAAGGCAAACGAAGAAAAAACAAAAACAAATAAACAAAAACAAAACCGAATAGGGAGAGAGAGAGTGAGTCGACTCATTTCTTTCGACTGCCTTAAACGAGAAGTCTAAAACGTTTAAAAGTTGAAAACTAAGTTTTTTAAATGAACTGCACCGAAAAAACTTTACGACAGTTTAGCTGGTTAAAAACGCAGAGGAAAATATTTTATAAAATTTAAGCGTTCTAAAGATGTCCATTTTTGTTTTTGTTTTTTTTATTTTGGTTTGTTTCTGGCTTGTTTCTTTCTTTAAATTCTAGCGATCGAGCATATTTGAACGGTTTCATCAACCTGTCGGCGCACGTGCTCGAGAGCTAGAACTTTGATTGCTTTTGTTGTTGAGAATTGAGAATGTCCGAGCAGGTTTTTTTATCGATTTCATCGCTTGTGGCGAGGCAAAAATCAAAACGCTTTTTGGACGAAAGAAAAGAGATTAAAAGGAAAAAAGAGAAGAAAAAAAAAACAAAAAAATAGGTTATGTGTTATGAACATTTATTTTCTCACGCGATGACGTCTAGTTTTGTTAGAGTAATTAAAATATGGTATCAAGTTTGTAATTTCTATCTTATTTTTAGTTACGGATAATTGCCAATTATGTCACGTTTAGTATACACAACGCTGTTTTCTTAATAGCAATATGATACAAACAAGTTATAAAAAAAAAAGCGTTCGCTCGATCTTCCTTAGTCAGTTGAACAAAAAGAAATTTTCACAACATATGATTGATTTGGTTGTCCTAGCAAGCTGTTTTAGCAAACGACTAGAGGTTGCAACTGTTGTTCATTGAAAACGAAAAATCTAGCGTCAGCAAGAAATTTTTGAATACATAATGTACACAAAAGTGGCACTTACAAATGAAAATGTAAAAAAAAACTGTTTACCTTGATGCCAGACTCGCAGAGATGTTGTCGCTCGTTGCTATCGACTGCGAACAGCTTTGTTGTTTTTCGAAGTGCCTCTTCATTCTACTTATAGCCGAAGTTTTGGCTTCGAAAAAAAATACGAACGTCGTTAAGCTCAACGAGCTGCTTTAATTGTTGTTCGTGCGAAAACGAAATGCTTAAAACGGATAAAAGTGTTGGCGTAATTACACTTTTCGACCGCGATGCAGTTTGTCAACTCTAGCGTACTTTTTTGGCTCGTGGAGCAAAAGCCTCATGATAATAGCAAAGGCTTAAAATGTCTTAACATGTCAGCAAAGGCTTAATATGCTTAATAAACTGTGGTTAAGCTTTTGCGGTGCAGTTCATTTACAACTTAATTTGCAACTTGCTGGCACAAGCAAACGTTTATGACTTCTCGTTTAAGACAGTTGAGCGAAATCAGTCGACTCACTCATTCTCCCTTTTCTGTTTTGTTTTTGTTTTGTTTTTTTGTTTTTGTTTTTGTTTTTGTTTGTTTTTTTTTTTTCTTTGTTTGTCTTTTGTTTAAAATGTAAAAAACTCGAAAGGAAAGTTGTTGCTTTGTTTGCTTATTGAAAGTTTTCGCCAGTTGCAAGACTTAGTTTTGTTTTTGTTTACTTATTAAAATATCGAGGAAAATATTTGAGGACATCGCATTCTAATGGTGCCTTTATAACAACATCTAACGATTTTAACGTTTAATGTTGTGCTCAAAAAAAAAATTCCTTTTATATCTCTCAATGGTCTCCAACGATAAAACTGCCGACCAATCGCAACGATTAAACAGCCAACCAATGGCAGCTCAATGGTCTCCAAACAAGAGACTGCCGACCAATGGCAGCTCAGTGGTTTGAGAAGTGAGATCATTCGATTTCCTTTTATTATCTCCAGTTTGAACTAGTGCTTGGCTTGTGGTGCAGAAACTAAAACTTCCCGTTTTTGTATTTTGTTTTGAATTTCTTTGCTTTGAGCTTTTTAATCGATCGATAGCTTTAGGAGAAAAGAAGAAACCCCTCTGACGAAGTCTTGGCTTTTTTAAAAACGCTCAAATTTTGGCAAACAAATCTCATACGAAACGCTACTTTGATGTCAAGCTTTCGTTACTCCCTACTCCCTTCTAGCGGAGGGCGGCAAAAAGGTGTTGCATCCTAGAGCTAAAAGTGAGGAGGGAAGCAAGTTTTTTTTCGTTTTGTTTGCTTTTTTATGTTTTTTGTTTTTTTGAGGGGGGAGAGTTAGAGGGTAAGGGGGTTAGGATTAGAGGGGGTTGGGGTTACGGTTTGGAAACCTGGGGACGAGGATATCAAGCAGGAGTTTAGTGTTAAGGTTAAAGGGCCCACGAGGGGCGTCCTTCAATTGTAAAATGCCTTTAGACGCACGTGTCTAGTCGTCTCGTTGCATCGACCTAGAGGAGTTTTCTGATAGATCTTGCGCTTTGGGCTCAGTTAATCGGTCTGTATCCATTGTAAACACGGTGTCTGCCGTTAGAAAATCGTTAACCAGGCGTTTGTGAGCTTTAACAACCATCCCTTTGAGTTTAAAACGAACGTTTCTTCAAAAGCCACTCGAGATGGAGGTACTCACGGAGGTTTGTTACGGTAACAACCCTGTGGTTTGCCATCTTCTTTCTTTCCGCAGCGTCGCAAACGCATCGGCCGGTCTCTTAGGTGACGAAAAAACGTCTGATCTCTCGACTGGAATGCTTAACGTACTAAGATTAGTAGAGTTAGTACTAAGAGTTGCATCTGGCCGCCGTAATTTTCTTCGATGATGTCTTGAAAATTTCGTGACGTCGTTTTCAAACCTCTAGGGTCGATTTTAACCTTCGACCTTAAAGTCGATTTTAGCCTTCGGTGTGGCTCTGTACAACTTTTGCGGTGAAAAAGCTTGCGCGGAGTCTACAGTTGTATTTAGCCGACAGACGCTGGCAACGCAGAAACAGAATGACTCTTGGGCGGCGCAAACCGAGCGTTCAGCAAATTTCTAGCATTTTACGTCAAAGCGGACAATCTGCACGACAAATAAAGCTAACTTTCTCGTTGCAACAGTTAGTCACTGGATCGTTGGACGAGTGTGTACAGCTGTTTTGCGTCGAAAGCCGACCGGTGGTCGGATGCGACTCTTCTTTTCATTCGAAAATCAGAACCTGGCCATCAGTCGTGTATCACCATCGAATGCTTAATGTAGTGATTTCTCGAAACGACAAAAGCTTGTAAAACAAACAGCTTCGCTGTACTGTTGCCTAATATGTTAACGGATGGCCAGGAACAACCTTGGTCTGTAATGAATGAGTTCGTTTTTCCATTCGAGGCACTAATTACTGCAGTTTTAAAAGTCACCTAAAGTATAAGCTCATCTCTCCATTCAAGAAAAACAAGCATCAGAGTTTCGGAAAGTTTGCATGCACGACACCACCATCGATGATACTTAAACAAACAGAAAATGAATTGCAAAACAGAACCACTGAATTGCAAAACATAACAACGGACAGCTTGTAAAATGCATGGTGATGAGCTTCTTCAATCCAATCAAGGAACCAAGCATCACAGTTTCGGCAATGGTGCATGTGCAAATCAGCAAACTGTGATACTTAATCAAACAACTTCACTGTTTTGCTTAGTTTAAGAACGGATGGCTAAGAACAACCTCGTTAGTGAGTATGAAGTCATCTCTTCATTCCAGGAATTAATAATAATCAGAGTTTTAGAAGTCTCTTACGTGCGATACTACTATCAACGGTACTTAATCAAACAGCCTCTCAGAATGGCCTAGTTTGAGAACG
>NW_028324380.1:17500-40056 GCF_058129835.1 Hydra viridissima | reverse complement strand
GAAAACTTTCATGTCTGCTCTTTTTAGTCAATAATGAACGCAGGTTAACACTATAGCTTTGATTTAACACTATGTAAATGAATTGGTTTTTTTATATTTTTTTAAATTTAAGCACACATATATGTATAACTAATTTAATGTAAAGAATTTTCAAATGAGTATATTCTATTAGCATATAGTGCTTATTGTATGCTAATAGTATGAAATAATTATAGAATATTGTTTTTAGTTATTTTCAGATATTTGTTTAGAAAGTCTTAAAAAGTTATTGAATTAAAAGATTCACCTTTAGGGCCTAAATATGTTCCCAGCTTCATTGTTTATATAGTTCTAAGCTTCATTGGCTGAATTTTATAAGCTTTACAAAAGATATCACTGAAGACAATGCAGTTTAACATGTTAAAATTTTCCCTACGTTATAACAGTACCTTGTCAATTGAAAGTCTGAAAAAATCATCAGTTTGGGTATCTCTCTCTAATTGTGTATTTGAAAATATTTCCTTTGAAGATTATATTTATGAAAATTTCCTGTTTAATGGTCTTGAAAGAGTTTTATTTATTTGGAGAAATTCTCCTTCTGTTGTGATAGGCCGTCATCAAAACCCTTGGAAAGAAGTAAATTTAAAGAAAATTGAACAAGAGAGTATAAAACTTTGCAGGCGCAACAGTGGGGGAGGGGCAGTTTATCATGATTTAGGAAATGTAAACATGACTATTTTTAGTCATAAAGAGCAATATAATAGAAGAGAAAATTTAAATTTCATTGTTGAGTTTTTTAGAGTATTCTACAAAATCAATCTTGAAATAAATAAAAAAGATGACATTATATTTGAATCAGAATTTAAAGTATCAGGTAGTGCTGCCAAAGTTGGCTTGAATACTGCTTATCATCATTTTACTTTATTATGTAATTCTGATGTCAATTGTTTAACTGAAGTTCTGAAAAATTCATTGTCGCACATCCAAACCAGTGCCACTCAAAGTGTTCCTTCTCCTATCAAAAATTTATTTTATGAAAGTTATGATTTTTTTGACCTTGTCAAAAATCTAACTGATTTTTACTACACTAAGTACTACAAAATTGATTGTTCTAAACCTGCACTGGTATATGTTAATCCTGTGCAATTCCCTACCGTTTTACACAAAGTTGACCAGTTAAAAGCATGGGATTGGACATTTGGTAAAAGTCCGAAGTTTTTTATACCTGGAATACTCATGGAAGAAGACTTGCACATTGCAGATGTAAATATTGTTGTCCAAAAAGGAATAATTGTTGAAACACAATCATCAATGAAGCAATATGATGGAATACTAAGAAGATTAGTTGGAATTAGATTTGACCCATATAAAATAACATTTTTTTTTAAGTCTTATGGTATCAACATATACTTTCAATAGCTTTTTCTTTTCTTAAGCAATTTATAAAAATTTAAGTTTTAATATTCTCATTTCATTAATTGCATAAACTATTTTATCAAATAGATTTAATAAGAAAATTTGTATTAAAGTATTAGTAGATACATTTTTTTTTAAAAGTTGTATTTCTTTTTTCATATTTTTAGTTGTATTTTTAAAATGCATTAAAAAAAGTTTGAACATTCATTTTGATGCTGTTTTTTTGTTTTGTTTTTTAATTATTTTTGTATAATTTTATTAGAAATAAGTTTTATTTGAAATAATTATAATATTGTTTGTGCAATATGATAAGTAGAAGTCTGTGATTTTTTATTTTAGATATTTTTCAAAACAAAATAACTTTCAGAATAAAAGATTCTTTTTCAGCATAATATGCTAGAATGGGAAATTCTTCTAGGAGAATATCTAACTTACCAGTAACTCCACGTGACGAAAAATTGCATAAACTTTTTGAGGTAAGTCTTCTTTTATATATATACAGACAGACACATATACACATACATATACAAATTATTAAAGCAGAGGATGTAAGAAGCATTTTGTTTACTTTTAGAGATTGTGCAAGTATCAACTGCTAGATCAAGATTTATTTCTGGTATATGAAAGAAATTTTTAAATATGTTTTACTGAATGCAGAGGAGAGAAATATTCTATAGAAAATTTGTTTTTAAAAAAAAAAATTCTTTAAAAACCTTTTTTTAACACTTGTTTTTTTTTAAAAAAGATGACTTTAATTTTTAAGAATTTCTGCTTTTAATTACTTAAGTTTTCAGTTGAAATAAAATTCCAAATTTTTCAGAATCATTTCAAAGGAGTAAGTGATGATGTTGGCCCATATCTGTTCAACAGGTTTTTCATTGATCTACTAAATGCATCTGCAATAACAAGCAAGTTATTTGCAGAAAGAGCGCAAGGAATTTTAGAAACTGGTATTAGTTGTACTTCGAATTTATGATTACACACAAGAAAACATTATTTTTGTAAATACAATCATAAAGTTTGCTTAAGATTCCAATTAAATTTCAGGCTTTGTTCATTTTTAGTTTATAAAAGCCCAAGTGAAAAGATTAATTTTTACCTTGATATTCTTGCTGGTAACAAGGATGACTTCTATGAAGAAGGTATAAAGGTCTGTCACTCAAAATTATTTTATAGATAACTTTTGGATCTTAATATTTTAAGTGCTTCATCTATTTAACTCTCTTGCTCTTCATTATAAAATTCCCTCTTTTTTTTTAGAAGAAATAACCAGAAAAACGTTGTGATACCTAAAATACCTTTTGTTATTTTGCTTCAACCCATCAAGGTTTTTTTAAGAATTGCTATTCAATTAAAGCTGTTAAACTTATTTGTACAACAAATTTTAATCAACAAGTTTATGTGTAAAAATAAACTTGTTAATGTAAAAAACTTTGCTGTTTTAAACACATGAAGAGTTCTATTTAATAGACTTCAGAAAATTCTATTTATTTTAAAAAGCATTGAAAGATTAAGAAGTTGGTACTTTACCTATTTGTCTTACCTTTTGCTATTTGTCAAAAGCCAAATACCAATACTTGATAAATGATTAATTCTGGCAACTTTTTGTATGAAAAAATACTAATGATAGTAAATTAGATCATATGATTTGTTTGAAAATTAATTTTTTTTTTTTTTTTTTTTTTTGTAGACTTGGCATCTTTATATGAAGTTTCTTGCAAATTTGGTATTCTGCAGGCCATGGAAAGTTGTATTATTCCAAAAGATGACATTTTGATTTGCTCAATGGTGAAATCATCTGTAAGTTCCTCACATAATAACTGTTTCTTTTTGGTATTATTTTTGCTATGTAAAATTTAAGTATGAAAAACTATCCTTTTATCTTAAAGTTAGATGGTGCAACCTGTATGTCAAAAAAAAAAGTGATGTGTTTCCTAATAGAAGAATGCTTTTTTATATTTGGGGGTTTTGAAGCATGGCTTTTTGAAAAGTTTATGGGTTCTCAATTAAAGACAAATTTTGAGGTTAGATTTATCTTGTTTAAAGAAGAAAAAAGTAAGCAATATGAACTTAACATAAAGATGCTTTTTAAAATTTGGTATTTTAGATGTTGTTTTTACCAGTAGAATGTGAATCAGGCAATACTATGTTAACTCCGTCACTGCTGTGGTTTTTATGCACTAGACTTTCAGCCTGTTACATTCGAATGGATAACAAATTCAAAGATGGAGATGAGGTTCTTTTTGTATTATTTGTTGTTGAAGTATTATATTTTCTGAAAAAGTAGTGAAATTTAAATTTGATTTGCAGTTTTGAATATTTTTAGCTACTTTTTGATGTTAACATTTTTTGATATTTGTATGAATTGTAATTGTAAATAACTTTGTCTTTTATTTGCTAAATGCTAAATGTACAAGTAAGCATCTAAACTCCAATAGTTTTTATTTAGAAGTTCAATTAAGAAATCAATTTTTTTTGGTCTAATTTAAATTTTTTTTAATCACATAACAAAGTATTTTAAAAAATCTTATATCAAGGTTGCATAAGGTTATGAGTTTTGATAACACATCCTTAAAGAAAGTTATTGTTTGAAAGTGTCATAAATTATTTAAAACTTAAAACATTTAATATCCACTTGTAAATATATTTAAGGATACTTCTGAAAATGAAAGATTTACATGGAATCTGCTATATGAAAGCAGCCAACATGGTCTAAGTTTAAACAGGTTCTTAAACTTGAATGTTTTCACAGTTTATTTCTTCAATACATTTTTTGTATCAAGTCTTAGAGTTTTTTGAAATCTTTCAGAATTATTTTTTAGAAACTTCATTTTTTTAGATTTAAGAGCAAGATAATGAACTATAAGAGTGCAACTGTTACTTTGTTTAAGTTTGCTTCAGGGATTGTATTAATCCTGGCACTTGATGAACCTTGGAGGTGTAGAAAGATTGAATGTTTTAGTTTTGTGGATTTTATGAGTTGTTTGTTTTAAGTGCAATAAATCTGTAAAATTTCTATGTAGAGATTCGCCTGATAAATTTGGTGGTCCATACTGCCAATTGATTGAAGTGTCACCCAATTTAAAAGTTCTTGAAGGTAGGAAGTTTCTTTTCATTATGTAGTAGTTGTTTTTTTAATAAAATGTTGTAATGTTGAATACAATAATAAATAGAATAGTAATAAAGTTAGTTGGAAGTCCATTGTTCTTTGAATTGTTTTTTAGCAAACTCATGCATGGTTTATTTGAAAGAAATAAGTCGTAGTATTGCCACTGGTTTACAAATTGGAAGTGAAACTAATTCAAAAGTTGCCATTGATAAGGATCTCTCATGCGCTGAACTAAATTACAGGAAATCAACTAATGAAGTGCTAGTGCGTATTGAAGTAAGTTTTGAAATACTTTCTTTATTCTCTTTTTCTAAATCTTGGCTTTTCACTTTGTATGACATTTTGAAGGTTACAATGGTAGTCAATAAATTTACCTTTTCTTTGGAAATGAAACAGATATTTTCAGGATTAGAAAAATAAAATGCTGATGTTCTATGACCAAATATCACTATTATTTAAAAAAGTATCTGAATGTAACAAGACCTTGTTTCATCTTGGTCCTATTAAGGACAAGATGAGAAATTTATGTGAAAAATGTTTCATTAATATTAACATTTATGTGTTATTTATGAGAAAGTTATGCGAAAAAATTTTTTAACTTAGGCCACATGTGAGTAGTCATTTAGGAAATGCTCCATAGTATTCATAAAATTTGAATCTACAGAGCAATATAAACAACCAAGTTTTCATCATCTTTAGAATTTTGTCAGCACAAGTTATAAACTTTAAAGTGAAATCATCTAGGCTTATTTATTTTCTTGTTTTGCATTTTGTCATTGATGTTAAATAGACTTGGGGATGTGGAGGAGTTAAAGCCATTCGTAACCAAGAAGATCTAAAAAGATGGGAGTTAAATGAAATAGAAAAACGTAGAAAGGTAAAAAACTTTAATATTTCACTTTTTATCAAACATTTTTCAAATCCCTAAATTTACATCCTCAGGCATCCCACATCTTTATATTCAGAAACCTAAAAGAAATACAAACTCTTTTTAAACTTACCTAAAATAAAACGTGTAGCTGTAATTGCATCAGACATCCAATAGTTTATGTAACACGAACAAAGAACTTGATTGACAAAAGACCAAAATATATCATCTGTTCCACTTTGTTTACTGTAAATCTATGAAAAATCCACTTAAATTATACAAGTTTAAGAGCCTGACTAACAACATTAATGTACGCATCGCATCATCAAGAATATGCAATAGAATAGTTATTTAAAATATTCAGAACTAGACATCTGCATTACGAACGGGTAGTTCCTTAGGATTACGAAATTACTATAAGGTACGAAAAGTTACCAAGTCAGTCGTAATTTTCGTATATTTTTCTCGTTTGTTGATATAGGATTAGCAGGACTCGCTTTGAAAAATGTGTACTTTTTTAACTGAAATAAAATTTTTGTTTCAGATAACATCAAATACATCAAATTTTACTTAATGCACTAATCAAGTTGTCATTATCAAATTGTCGCCATGCAGGCTAGAAATGTTTCGGGAAAAAGGCTGAAAAACATTTTTTTAATTCTGTTCGGGAAAGCTGGAAATATAATTATATATGGTGCCAATTTGTTGTGACTAATTACTTTTGATGTTTGCTGTGTTTAAGATATTCTAAAGATTTACAATATAACAAGGGTGTGTTCCAAATGATTAAACATGTTTTGAAGTTTTGTCAAAAATATTTTAAAAATCGATTATCTAATAAATAGTTTCTGCATTTTATGCTGAAAATTTAGATGAAATTAAGCTCAGTTTCTTATTTTATATAGTTAGCCTAAGTTTTTGCACATATTTACCTTGTGTTTTTACGTTGCTTGTAATCGATAAAAGTTTTTTTGTAATCATTTTTCCTTTAGCAAATATTATTTTTATTTTCATTAAAATCTCTGTTATTACATCCTGTGACTAGGATAATAATGACGATAATGACAAGATCTTTTGTTTAGGTAAAGCTTCCAGGAGAATGGGACGCAGATAAAGCTATACTTGAAATGGGTGGGGTGTGTGTAGACCACAGTCAGAGATAAATGGGCGGCGTATGCGTAAACTACAGTGTTAAATGGATGGAGTGTGTTCAGCCCAACGTTATTGATAAATGAATGGAGTGTGTGTAACCACTGTCAAATGACATCTTAATCTGGATCAACAAAACTGAAGTTACTAACTTTAGTTTTTTCTTTTTTTTCTTTGAAAAAAAAATTATGAAATGTTTTATCTTATAAATGTGAAAGATATTCAGTTACAGGCTTTTGTTTGTATCAATTACAATAAAGCATGGTTTGTGGAAAACCGATAGATTCCGTCACGATTCATTTTGTTAAGCTCGGTACCCGTTATTTTATGGTTTACCAGAAAAGAATGATAGGCATCTAATTCTAATGTTGCTCCTACAGAAGATATCAAAACTTAATATACAGTGCTTCAAAAAAATTAATAAACGCATTAAGATAGTTAAATTATACAAGTTTAAGATCCTGATAGTTTTTTCAAATTATCCTTAAAAAATAATCATATTTGATTAAAATCTACCTTTTTTTTTCTTCTTTTTTTTTTTTTGCAATGCAGAAAGAGTTTGAGCACTTAACTTAAGCCACAAACAAGTTCACTAGTGCGTCACTTTTTTTTTTTTTACTAATTCAGGTTTATGAAATAGAGCAAAATTTATTCGCTATAAAAAAGTAGGCGCACAAAGTTTTATTTTCCTCTTATTTTCTCAAATTATCTGTTATCGATAACTTTTTTTTTTTAATTTTGGATTATTTCTCTTGACAGGTGCATAAAATTGCTGATGATGATTAGTTAAGGTGGCTCACCCCCTCTAAATCTAACTTTTTATAAAGGTTAAAAACTTGTTTTTTATTTTTTATATAAGGAAATTCTATTAAAACTTTAACTTCTTAAAAGAAAAATGAAATTTCCATTTTTTGATGCTGAGTCAGCATAATTTGTCTAAAACCTTACCTTAGCTAAAACAATGATATCTTGAGTAAAATTTGCACTGAATGCACCATATTTTGCCAAATGGTAGCTAAATAGTTGCTCCAGGGCTGGAACTAAAATTTTTTTCAAATGTTAAAAAAAACTAAAATGGCAGCAATAAAGGTGCAGAAATTGATTTAGTGCCTGTGTCAGTCTAACAAACTACATTCAAACTAATTTATTTATGCTTAAAATGTTATAATTCTAGTCCCAGCCCTCATAAATAAGTTAATCAACATACTGTGAAAATTTGAAGATAAAAGCTTTAACCAAACTGAAGATATTAACGTTTTCGTAAGAAAAATATATTAAAATAAGAAAGTCTTAAAAAACACATTTTAAAAAAAAAAACATAAAAACAAAAAGTTTTTTTTATAAAAAGTCACTAAAAACTGCCACTAGCATAAGATTTCATATCATCATTCTCCTTGTCAATGTCTAAATAACCTTTGTTTATTGATCTTATATGTTTTCTTCGTGTTTTACTAACATCAGTCGATTTTCTTGACATATTTGATAGTCGGTTTTTATCTTTTTTGAAAGCTCCTTTTTCAAAATAAACACCTCCAGAAAACCCAAGCATTTTAAAAATGCAACTTAAAGAAGAAAATCCATCATTGTAATTTAAAATAGAAGAATAAACAGATATTTCAAGAATTTTCCTTGCAGTAAAAGTAGTTTTAGGGCATCGCTGCCATATCAAACCATTAAATGACTCATTGCAGTTTTGTGTCATCCCATGTAAACACTTTCTTAGCATTTCAGGGTTTGATAATTCTTGAAAAATAGGTTTAATTTCCTCCATAATTGCTACAGGTAAATTTACTTTTTGTCTATAGCTTGTTTTACCCGTAACTTTATCTGATTGCCATTTGCACCAACTGCTTTTCCCTTTTAAACAAAATTGATGACGAGTGACTTCATATGGAAAGTTTGTACAATGGTAAAGTACAGCTATTACAGAATTTCTCATACTCAGTAGGTTATTTTTATTTTGTCTTATAGCCATTCCAACAAAGTTCTGCATTGTGTTAATAGTTTTATTGGTCAACCTTCCTTTTCCGGATATTTTTAAGCCATCGCTTAACAACCTGCCTTTAAAATCTTTAATTTTTTGACGCAAACGAGAGCCTACTCTTTTCTGATAATGGCCAATACATTCTAGCTTTTCAATAACATAATCACCGTATGGTTTACTTTTAACAACATTAGAAAATGAACTTGAGTCACCATCTCCAAGGTACTTAGTATATCTTAAATTATACTTTTGTATGGACGAATGGAATATTTCTTGAGCTCCAGCAGCTTCCATTGACCCTGCTGAGCCTAAATGATTTACTTGACAAGTGTGTGTAGCTTTCCAATATTCAAAATCAATAGGATTACTAATTCTTCTATGTACTTCACACTGCATACAAAACTTAGATAAAGAACAAACATCAATCACCTTTTTATTTTCATGCGAAAGACCAGCAACAACACCATTTAGGGAGGAGTACCCACGACGTTGCCATGTTCCATCTATTGATATGCCACAGTCAATAATTTCATCATCAGAAGCATTTGCATTTATAATTTCCCTTAGTTCTGATACAGCAGCTTTCATACTCTGAGAACTGCTTTCTTTATAAACTTTATGTAGTTTATTGTTTGTAATATTATAACTGTGATTCGTAAGAGGTGGAGGCATATTCATTATAGCAGTAAAAGTAGACATAGCTTCTCTACCACGTCCAATTTCACGAAATGCCATAACAGCACGTAAATTTATTTCATATGGTTTTGAACTAGAAACACTTTGATTTACAGATGGTGATGAATAAAATGTACTTTCAAAGTCACAGTTTGAACATTGTATTATAATTCCAATAGAAAATCCCATACGTATAGATTCATTATGAAAAAAAGTTGGCTTGCTATTACACTCACTGCATGTGGAATACTGTTCAAATATATTTTTAATAATTCTAAAGTTACAAATAAAGAAAAAATTGTCAACTTCGGAATCACAATTTGTTGCAGCACTAAAGTTATGTTTTTTCTTAAGCTTTGATGCACTTGTTGTTTCTGATTTCCTGCTACAACCATTTACTTCCTCTGCTCTCCTTGTATACCTATTTCCATGATATTTTCTCTTTAAATTTCTAATTTTATTCCTTTTGTTCGCCATATCGAGATAGATAGTTTTCAGTTAAATTACATTGAATTAATGATACAGAGGCTCTGTATCATTAATTCAATGTAATTTAACTGAAAACTATCTATCTCGATATGGCGACTCTGTAACAGAGCACATTTTTAAGAAATATTACATTTTACAGAACAGTAGAAAAGCATAATAGATCTAACATTGAAAAATAGTTCAAAACTTTAAGTTAAAACCTTCAAGAAGTAATGAATAAATTTGTTGTTTACACCGTTGCTATGGCGTTGCTAAGGAGTAGGAAACTGTATTAACCACAATAACGGTATTTTTTGTTACTTTTTAAGCATATAATAGTAAAAATATATTATGAATTTTGTACTTCGATGCTTAATACAACATAATTCAAAAAAAAAAAAAAAATTTTTTTTTTGATTTTGAATGGGGGTGAGCCACCTTAAGCCACGTATAAGACTTTTTGTTGAGGTTATGAGACGTTAAGATACATTAAAATAGGTCTAAAAGCAATAAGCAAACCAAAAAAGTGTCAGAGAATTGATGTAAATGATCAGCAACAGACAAATAGCAAATAGAATATTAACTTCCGAGAATCGCGGAAGAAATACTGTAAAAAAATTTAAAGCGGTAGTGTCATCTAGGATCCGGAAGGTTAAAAAAAAAAAAAAGGTTTAAATAAAGATATCACGCACTCAACTAAGAAGAAGTAACGTCTAAATCTTGAAAATTTATAGTTTTCTGAGGGACAAACAAATTTCCAAGATCGAACTTTGACTCGTTTTAATTCTCGTGGCAGAGAATAAGT
Source organism: Hydra viridissima (assembly GCF_058129835.1). Classification (NCBI taxonomy): domain Eukaryota; kingdom Metazoa; phylum Cnidaria; class Hydrozoa; order Anthoathecata; family Hydridae; genus Hydra; species Hydra viridissima. Next base: position 29,603 of record NW_028324380.1, on the reverse strand, counting down.
TGTCTTAGTGTTACCATAAAGACAATTTGCTCACTGGACTCGGTGACAGCACAACTAATGGAAAAATAAAGAATTCAGCGGCTTGAATAACTGCATATTAAAAATCTTTTCCTTTCTAATATGATATTAATGTTGCTGGGGTAATTGCGCTTATCTGGAAGAATTGAGTAAATATCCAAAGCTATCCGAACAGTTCTTGAAAAAAAAGGAGTTATTAGAGAGAAAACTGACGCAATTTTTTTTTCTCCCAAAATCTTATTAGGAATGTTAGTAAAAAAAATACGGGAAATTATATTTTAATAAGGGTTCTAAGATACAGATAATCTGATATTTAAGAATGTTTTCTCATACAATTTGTACACCTTTGCTGAAAAACCTTAAAACTAAAGAAACTCTACATTCTTATCTTCTATTTGACTACTTATTGCTTCTGTCGATTTATGTCGATATAAGTTTTTTCCTCTCCTTTCAATAGCAGAAAACTGAGACTCACCTAAAAGCTGAGAAATCATTGGGTACTCGCACCCTAATTCGGGATTGTTTTGAAGTTCTAAAGCTAGCTTTTTTAAAGTACCTGAATCGATTGATTTTCGACGACAATTTCCTTGATGATGTTTATTTTGCAGCCTCTTTGGGGTTTTAGCCTCTTCATCAATTAGAAATGTTTTTGCGATTCGAGATCGTTCGTCGATATGTTTAACAGCTGGCATTGAATGTGTACGTTTCGGTTGATTCCTTTTTTCTGGGTCATTTTTTACGTCGGTAGATACTAAGTCAACAACTTCTTTGTTGCATTTTGTCTCTATGTTTCCATCATAAGAATGTGGTCTAGACTGATTTTTAAATATAAAATGAGATTTCTTTTTGTTATCATTAGATGGCATGTTTAAAACACAGTTAGAATAAGAAGGGGGTTCTTTTAAAGTAACGTTTGAAAACCTCGCTTCGTTATACTTCTTATAATCCACATTAACTTGATCTCTTTTGATAACATTTTGTTGCGATGATTCATAGCCAGGTGGATCTTTGTTTGTGTATGGAATTCTAAATCCGGACTCGATTTCTTTCTTAAGAAGTAATTGATTAGAAAGGTTTTTTTGAACCGACAACAAAGAGTTAAATAAAAAGTTCGATTCGTCATTTTGTATACTATAACTAAATCCTGAAGAACGTCGAGGTGGTTGACTATTCAAACGCGTATTATATATACTACATGTAATTGGAACACCATTGGTTACAGGAACTATGTAATCATTATTGTAACCTCTTTTAATTATAACACTATCGTTTCGATTATCGTTCAAACCATTTAAATTTATATAATCAATCTCTCCGTTAATCATGCTTTGATTAATGGATTCGTCAAAAAAATTTTGGATATACTTTTTTGTGTAAACGTAGCATGGTTTTTGAAAAGTTTGGCTATCTTGCGAAGACGAGCGTTTTAAATGAGAATTTAAATTCAATGATATGTTTTCTTCACTCTGTGTACGATTATAAAGAAGGTCTTGACCTATCAACTGACAAGGTTTTTTTGTTGAACTAGTAATTTGTAAAGATTCACTTGAAGCTGCCCTATTATGACGTCTTTGGTGAACTGTTTTCTTATTGTTTTTTATAGAACTCTCATCGTATTTGATAATATTGTCCGAACTTAATTGATTCTGTTCAAACGTAGAACGACAGAAAGGCTGATTATTTAAAAGGCATTCTTTTGGATAAAAATCTCGTGGTTTAGGAAGAAACTCTATATTAAATTTTGATTTTGAGAAATCTAGGTTTTCAACTGAAGATGTAATTTTTTCTTGTTCCGCGTTAACTAGCGAAGCTTGATGTTCGCTAAGAGTCACTGAAATAAATCACTTAATAATTGCACAAACTATTTTGCTATTTAACATTTAACGGTAATAACACTAAAACATAGTAAGAAAAATAGTTTGTCGGCCAACAATTGCAAAATAATCTTGTAAACTATACCTTTTGATAAAAAGTCTCCTTTTCTGATTTCAAGACAAACATTAGAAGCTGGCTCAACAAAGAGTGGAAACGCATCGACACTGCTCAGCCCAAATACTGAAACGCCGTTTATGGAAATAACTTCATCTCCTATGTCAAAAAATAGTTGCTTTACACATCACACATCACACTTAATAGTAGTCAAAAAGTATTTTTTTTTTTTTAGATTCATTTGTGTTTTGGTATTTTTCTTTTCTTTTTATCTAAAATTTATTCGCTTTGTGATTTGCTCGTGTTGTCGTGAAGCGTCTCGCCGTGAAAGTATAGAGATAAAATAAGAATTATACTTTTTTTCAAAACATAAAAAAGTAATTATGTTTGATCTACGTTTTTATTTTTATATATTTTTTTTGTTTGTTTGTTTTTTTGCATTGAGAAATTTTTCTCTACAACTGTAACAAGTTCACTAGCTACTTACTTTTTTATTAACTCGGTTTTATTAAGTGAATATAAAAAACTTACAAGAAAGAGAAAAAGCATACTAGAAAACGTTGAAAAAAAATTAAAGAATTGGACGCACTAAGCTTTAAAATAATTTCCATTTTCTTCTTAAGCCCAATTGTTGCACATAACAATTTTTTAAATGTTTTTTCTATAAAAAGTTGAATTAAATTTTTAATGTTGATTAGTTAACTCACGTTTAGGACTTTTCTTGTGTAGATAATATGATGCTCTGAAAGTTAAGATGTCTAGAAATCGGTCGAAAAGATGTTAGCAAATCAACAAAATGGTAGATGATATGACCCAATTCAAGAATAAATTATTCTTAACTTACCAACAACTTATCAACAAAAACTGGGGGAAATGTGATTCTTCAAATATACAATTAGAAGAAAATTTACTTAGAAAAAATATTTGTGCTAAGCAAACGTCAGAAAACCGCTGACGTTGGCTCATTCAGCCCACACAGTTAAAGTTTAGATGAAAAAAATGAATTAAGCTTAGTCCCCTGGCCAGCTCGATCACCGGATTTGAACTTAATCGAATCTACGTGGGCTTGAATAGACAAAGATATATTCAATGTTCGAATAAATGCCATAAGTAGCCTAAAATAAAAATTAGATACCATTTGAAGAAGAGTTTCAACAGAAGTTTGCAACAATTTTGTTTTTTCCAAGCAAAAGTTTTGCATAAATAAAAAAAAAATAGGTGGATATTTGAAATGGTAGTTTTGATGTTTATTGTTGATTTGCCAACAATTTTTATTTATCGTTGTACTTTTTATTAGTTCATTATGTTATTGTGTTCGATTTTTAAGTGTAATTCTTTTTTTTTTTAGCATGACTTTACCTTGCAAAATTATTTAAAAGAAGTTATCTTTAAAGTTAAAAATTTGGTATATCTTCTTTTTACTTTTGTGCTATTTTATATATATATATATATATATATATATATATATATATATATATATATATATATATATATATATATATATATTACACCTATGGTTATAAATATAATATATTACCTGCGCTTAGAGATCCTTGCTTAAAAGAAATTTCGTCCATATCCATTTTTTTTATGAAAACCCCAGCAATCCCGAAATCTAGTCCCATAGAGTTAGCATTCTTTTTTTCAATGACAACGGTTTCAAAATCTGAAAAGTTCATATCATAATCCATTTTTAACTTTCGTTGACGTATATCTCTTAAAACTGCGCTTTTGTTTGATATCAACCCACAAACACTCTCATGAGGTAAAACGTCTTTTTCAACCTTCAAGCTGCTTAGACTATCAGTTTGAGCTCCAAAAGATCTGAATTGTTTTAATTGGATGCAATTAAAGATATCAGGAGGATGCGAACAGTTGGAATTGAAAACCTCTTCATTATAATTTGTGTGATTTGTAAGGAAGCTCAATTTTTTAGAGAGGTTAGGCATAGAGGGAGATTTTTTGGGCGGAAATGTTTCTGAGAAAGGTATAATTGATTCGATGCTTGAAGCAATAAATCCACTGTCATGCCGTTTCCTGCCTAAAAATGAACAATCAACTTTGTTTCATATTTTTAAAATAAGATTTGTAAAAAAATGTAAAGAAAAGTGCACTTAATGATTACAGTACCGGAGATTTTTTGATTGTTTGTGAAAAGGTGTTGTTTAATTACCACAGGATCATAGAAAGATTAAATATAGGGCCGAATTATATTAAACTGCACCCCCTCCCCTCTCCAATATCCCTTTATATCAATCAATCATTATCAATCAATGTTAACAAGGATGTTACAAAAAACACAGGTCAATGCAATTAAGATAAAGCCTAATTAAGATAAAGAAAAGAAAAAAGAGAAACATTAGAAATAAACTAATCACATAATAAAAGTTGAATTTTACAAAAACATTTATAAGTAAAAACACTTTTAAAAGAGATAAAATGTAGATTAAATAATTAATAAAATGTATTCACATATACATGCGCAGATGCACATATGCAAACAAAAAGGTATAAGATAAAGTTAAGCGTAAGTTTTTAGGAAGAAATGATGGAGTAGCTTTAAGAACAGATTCTTGGACCTGTTTTTAGGGTGTATAGAAGGGTGTTCCAAGAAAAGATAAATGTATAATTTAATGGAATTTATTCCATTTTTAGTTGTCTACTTTAGTGGGATGGTTAAGTTGTTATAAGTGACTGATCTTAGGCTATGCCTACTCATTGTCCAAGTATTAAAGTAGTTATGAAACATGGTAGGAAGAAGACCATGTTGTTGATCCCAGACAAATGAACAATTTAGGAATTGATTATGACATAGAAACGAAGAACTTTAGATGTAAGATACAGATTGCCACTAAGGAAATGTTTTGGGCAAAAATGAATTATTCGTATTGCTCTTCTGAAATGAAACGATTTTAGAAAGGCAGATAGTTTTAGATTGTCCCCAAACTTGACATGCATATTGTAAATGTGAACCAAAACTTGATGTATATAGATTGTAAACTTTTCATAACATACCGTTGAAACGGTTTAATTTAAGAGTAAGTTCATTTATGTATTTTGAATGAAAGTTTCTTATCTATTACAACATTCTTTATCTCTTACAACACCAAGATAAGTTATGTTACTAGACAAAGAGAGTTTTTGGCCACTTATTCTTGAAGTTCAAGTATTTTGAAAGATTCTTTTTAGATTTTTTTGGAAAAATTAGCATGTTACGTCTTAAATATCACTATTTCTATTTTTTTTTTAGTATTCAATGAGATTTTCTTTGTTCGAAGCCATTGAAGAAGACTGACCATATCCTTATTAACATATTTATTTAGTTTTTTGAGAGAGTTTGTCGTTAATTGAAGATTAGAATCATCAGCAAAATGATACGTATTTGAATGTTTGATAGAATTATTAAGATAGAAAGATTAAGATTATTGATATAGATGATAAAGAGAAGAGGACCTAATATAAATCCCTGAGGGATACCAATGCAAACACTTTTAATGTGGATCCCTGAGGGATACCAATGCAAACACTTTTAATGTCTGAAAAGGTGCCATTTTAAGTAAAAAGCTGTTGACGAATGGAAAATATAATTTAATGCATTTCCAGGGTATGCTGCTTACACCATAATAATTAAGCTTTTGATAGGAGAATGTCATAGTGAATGGTGTCAAAAGCTTATTGTAAACCTTCCATTATCAAGAGCAACTCTTATCTTTTCTCTAATTTCGATTAGAGAATGTAGAATGCTCTTTAAGAAAACCAAACTGGTGTTTATATAAAAATTGATTTTGTTTTAGAAAGTAATTTTTTATGCACAACTATTGTTGTGCTTTTTTTATGGTTTTCATCCTTTTTTTTTTTTTTTTTTTTTCGTCTGTCCTTAATGATCAACAAATTCAGACTATTAAATTGCTTTTTTTTAGAATTTATTACTTCAATAAATAGAGATACGAGTTCTTTACTTTTAACCAGGATCAAGTCAATCCTAATATTAAAGTTTAAGCATAATATACATCAAAACACCACTCTTTTTAGCTTCCGTTGGCGTGTGAACAGATACATATCCATTCTAAATCAACATTAGTTATATACACATCTTTATCGTGCAGATTAGATTCAATTACCTCGATGATATCAGACAAATTATCAAATATCAGTAGTATTTTAAAATTGTCAATATAATATGGTAGTGAAGGTATGTTTATATGAAGATAACTTACAGAAATTTCGGACAAGTTATTGTACCTAGGAACATCTACATACTTGGAGTTGATTGAAGTTTAAAATAAGTGATTGAGGTCCCCAAAAAGGTTTTTTAAGTTTGCATTATCAAATTGATTTTTTATTACGTTAACTTTCAAATCTGGTAGATAACTCAAGATCAGAAATATTAGAGAAAGGAAGAAATGTTTTTGTACAGATTACGCAATACCAAGTATTTAATGATTTGGTATTTTCCTATGTCAGTTTGTTAACTCATTTACATTTTATGTGTATCCACTTGTCACATAGGTCACATTTGGTTACTGAGTGATTTTTAGCTTCCGCTAAAAATCACTCAGTAACCCAATGTGGTCCACAAGATTGTTTCACTATTATCATTGAAAAATTATGGAAAAAGGATTGTAAGAAAAAGAAAAAAAAATCCAAAAAGAGATGAAAAATCTGAGTTACAGAAGTAAAAAAAAGAAAATCAAGAAGAAAGTATATATAATAATTATTATATATAATAATTATTATATATAAGTATGTAAGAATAAAAATAACATGTTAACTTTTAATTAAGTCTACTAACAAATTATTGGTGTATTATAAACTTTTCATACTTCAACTTTCTTTTTCATTGAGAGCAGTTGAATTTTTTCATGGTTTTTAACAGTTTTTTTTGTCTTTTCTTGTTTTGCTACCTTTTATCTAATTAATAGATGGCTCCCCTTGTTCCTCTCACCCTAGCCACACACACTCCCCCTTCCCTACACACACACCATTCTTGTTAAGGTACTGTATTGCATTATAATCTATCTTTAGAAATAATTATGCTTTATTGAATTGATTATTATAACTTTTTATTGAAACTGAAAAGCTGCATAAACGAGATTGTAAATTTACGCGATTGAAAATGAAGCGACAAAAAGCATTTCAAATCTGTTGGGTCGTCGTTTGCGAAATTTTTTGTTTGTAACATTGAAATTTTTTTCGAGAAACCGGAATTAAAAAGAAAAAAGAAGTAAGAGCGAAGTACTACCGCTGTAAATGACATCGAGTTCATCTTCGAATAAATTGTTTCTTTTGCCTTCTACATTTTCTACATTTTCTGAATTCTCCGTAGAATCTAAAATAAAATTTGAAAAACTTTGAACGTCTGAATATTTCAAAATTAAAACATAAAACTATTGAACTGTTTTCTACGAACAATTAGTATGACCCTTTCATCATTAACAATTGGTTAATTAGTTTTTAAAAAATTAAAAAATACTTAGTAAAGAAAACTTATTTTAAAAATTTTAATTTTGATAAACTCTCTCTAATAATTTTAAAAAACTGAAACCAAACGAAGTAATTTGCTAAATTACTTTGGCAAGTATGAGCAGGCCTATCGAGGGGCCTGAACATGAGCAATAATAAACTTAATTTTCTTCATAAAGAAACCTCGATGCTGACGGTAAAGTTAACAAATTATCTGTGGTAAGGGAAGATATAATTTAAAACATAAGCCAAAAAAGAAAGCTTGGGTCAACGAAATTAAATTTTGTATTAAAAAAAAAAAAACTCCACGTCATTAAAGTGCTTTTGATCGTGCACCAATCGAAGTTTTTTTTTATTCGTTAAAACATTTTTACATTTAAATTAGAACTTCTTGACCTAAAAACTCTTATGATAATATTTAACATGGGATTATCAAAAGCTTTATAATTCTTATGCTAACTTTGGTGCGTTCCAGTCCTCTGCGAAGCCTCTCAACACACCTTTTTTTTTATTAGTGCCCAAGCTTAATAGCGCAGTTTGTTTTTACATCTAGGTGTTAATTTTATCAAACATATTAGGTACATTTTTATAAAAAATATTAGGTACGTTTTTATAAAAAATATTATGTACATTTTACAAGATCAACTCGTGAATATTTTCTCGTAGTTCACGAAAAAAACGAAAACTTTTGCTACACCGCGTTTAATTTCATATTAACTTCTACTTCCCATTGAATTTTGTAAAAAATCCATTTAAATTTTTAATATTTTAATAGGATATTAAATTATGAAGATTTCTTAGAAGCCATAAAAGTCGAGAAAACCCCAATTTTAGATTTCTAAAAGCATGTTTCTTTATAAAAAAAACAACAAAAAAACACTCAAACTTCACAGTTTAAGAACCTCTGCACTTTGATTCTTTTTGCTCACCTGACCTTAGCTCACTGCGTACAGATAAAATGAGATTTTTCTATAAATTTTTACATTATTGGCCACCTCAACCTCGTAAAAAGCAAAATCTAATCTGCAATTCGGAGCCACAACTAAGAGCGTCATTCATTGGACAAAAGAACGACCACAAAACGAAGAGACTATTTTTAAACATATCCTACTCTAACGGAAGCTGTTCTTTTTGTTTGATTTTTTTTTCGTTTTTTTTAATAAAAATGAAAGGAAATATAACCTAAGATAAAAATAAGAATTATTCCAAACATCAGTATACTAACATCTTGAATTACCAACTCTATATATATATATATATATATATATATATATATATATATATATATATATATATGAGCGAAAAGTTTACGAACGAAAAATTCATTACCAAGTTAGTTTAATTAACCAGCAAATAAATATTTACTTGTATTCATTGAATAAAGTATATTTAGTTTCATTATAGTTCTAAATATTTTAACTTTAACTTAAAAACTTTAATACACTTTTATATTTTGTGGACAGGTCTGAATGATACTTTGGTAAGTCTCAAAGGTTTTTGGGTTTCTGTCGCCATTTGTATCGTTTTTTTCAAGTGTTGGCTCGAAGACTGAAGTCATCAAATTTTTGGCACCACATGTGTGACTTCTTATAGGCTCTACAAACTCTATTGTGTTGGTTTTTGCAGTTCCATGACACACTTTATGTGCTTGCACTTTAGACAAATAAAACCTTTGTATTTCCTGCTCTTCACCAAGCTCACCCACAAGGTAGGCAAATGTGTTTGCACCTATAACTATATTGTACTCCATTTGCTTGTTAACGTTTGCTAAATGTTTTTTCACGGTATTTTCATCAACAACAGCACAGAATGAAGCTTTAAAAGTTACATGACATGTTTTAGGTGTTTGGACCTTTGAAGTTTCAAGATTCTCCGAGGTACTAATCAAATTTCGAGGCTAGATTAGTTATAAATCGTTCGTGGAGTTTTCGAGTCTAAGCAGTAAATTAAATTTTTGGTCCTGTTAGTTTTATTTTCTTGGATGTTTTCCTTATTGGGTTTTTTAATTTCCGGCAGCAGAACGAGGCACCATGAAGAATACAAGATACTTTTTGAGATTTTTTTTACGTATATCTGCATATTGAATTTATCTATATATTGAATATATCTATAATATGTTGTCAATTATATATGCTTTATAGTATATTATGGATCCTATTATTTTTTACTTGTATTAAATTGAAGTTTCCAAGCGTAATTTATTTTTAAGTTTGGTAATATCTTAAGTATAGCGGCTATTATATGCGAAACAAACTGTTGGAGGTAAAACCGCGGTGTAACGGCAAAAAGTTCATTGCTTTTTACAACGATTCGAAAAACTGACAAAATAATTCGAATAAAGTTTCGAAATGAAATAATTTCATGCGTCAAAGGATATGGTGCGTTGTACATATATGAGACCGGATAATAGTTATTTTTAATATTCGTATCTCAGTGGTTCAGATTTGCGCTTTTAGTTATTGGAGAGGAATTTTAAATCGATTTAATCCGCTACGTCACCCGTAGCTCATCAACAATTCTTATCAGTTTCCGGGAACAACTTGGAATGTCCGGAATGGACCGGAAAAATTCAATGAATTAGCACCATCATGAATCTGTATAATAAATCCTAGACATGAATGCAGCAATAGTAGCTATACAAACAAACTCATTAAAATAGATTGAGTAAAGAGAATCTCCTGAAGTTTGTGTCTACTTTTAAAGCTGACTGTGTTACTTCTGGTAGAAATAAAAAAAAGTGATCACGTTTTTTGAAATTGTAAGGAAATTCTTGTGCATTAATTTTTAGTTCTGAAAAACTCAAAAGATCTTCGTTCACTTGTATATTTTCTTAGTAGATTACATGCCAATGGTGTTTCATTTATATGCAATATTTTGAAACGCTACATTTCCGACACAAAGTATTTATAAGAGTTAGTAATAAAAATAAACTTAAGAATCTTGTATATGAAAATTTGCGCCGAAGTTTTTGGGGCTTTTAACACAAAATGAAAGGAACTTCAATTTAAAAACAAAAGATTCTCAAAAATAATAAGTCGTTTTAGAATTTACTCACTGATTTTCCGTCTCCTCGCAACAAAGAATATAACAATGCTTGAAATGAACAGACATCCACCAAACGTACCAAAAATAGAGTATAAAACAAGATCTTTGCATTCTGGTGGGAAAGTTGCTGTTACTTGGGATGTAATAATCAACAAAATCCATATTTGTGCATTTGACATTATTAAATAATTTTTCAAGGTTTAAAATAAATCTCCAGTGATGGAAAACTTTAATTACGGTAGTATTGTTTAAAAAGTTTTTGACTAATATTAAATATTTGCGGATAAAAAAAAAAGTTCATTTAGTTAATCACAAACACACGAGATCATTTCATAACTTTAGAGCAATTACATAAAAATCTGAGTTCTTTATTTAACAACACTCAAACAATTTGTGGAATTCAAAAAATCTAATAAGGTTAAAATAACATTTATAAATAACACTAAAAGATTAAAAAAGCATGGAAAATTTTTAAATTCCTATCTTTGTTAAAAATTTTGCTTTTTCATCGTATAAAGCATTTCTAATAATTTGCGCCGCTCAAAATTCTTTTAAATTCCTTCGCGTCACTTTTATGGTAAGAAGTTTGTAGCTTAAAAAATTTTCATTTTTTTCATTTTTAGCTCCAATATTTCTGTTAAAAAATTTAACAATTCTGAATCAAATTTTTATCTATTAAGTAATTTCTTACCTTAAATAATTACTACGTCTGACCAGGACTTTTAACTGTGGACTTTTGACTGTGGGCTTTTAGAAGTACTATAAAAGATTCTAAATTTTCGGTTAAACCTCAATATATATTTGAAGGGTAAAAGTTTTGAAATGCCGATCAAATTTTGACTAATTTTTTTTTTGTTTTGAAAACGAGCTTTTTCTTTCAAATATTCTTGCTGCGTTTTTTTTGCTATTAAAAAGGAAAAACTTTGAAGTTAAACACAAGCGACTTTTTTTAGGTTTGCAGACTTTATTAGTGGGCCTATAAGTGTACACTTTGCTCGGCGTAATTTCTAAATGGGAGGATTTAGCACTCAGCAAGCTTTAATAGAGACTATTGCAGTGTTTTTTCAAAAATATAACCACTTTACTATTATAGGCGTTCCAGCTAATAGTTAATCAAGGACGAAAGATGGGGTTTCGAAAACCTTCTGGAATTTTTACTGAATAATGAAGTATCATTAACTAAAAAATAATAGTTTATTATCAATATAAAGATACTATTCATCGAGACAAATGTAGATACTCATTGAACTATAAAATAGCGAGACAGATGAAACACAAGGTGGACGCACTTGTACAACTGCATTATAGATAAAACTGTCAAACAATTGAAGTTAACATCAATAAAATTTCAATAGTTAAATTTGTAAGTTTTTGAAAAGTTTGTAGAAATTTTATAATCTTTACTATTGAGCCGAGACCACTGATCTCTATAATAACTGGATAGCGCATCTCTTATATCAAAATTGACGCCAAAATCGCAATATTGGAAAGCCCCAGAACGCTGAAATCTGATATGTGTATTTAAAGCGATAAGCCGAAAAACAGAACTTGAGGCTTACGAGAATTAAACTTTTGGGGCTTTCCAATATGGTGATTTTGGCGTCAAAAAATTAGAAGTTTTGCTCGGAGTTGCGCTATCCAGTTATTA